>NW_017306754.1:998259-1023693 GCF_000935625.1 Nanorana parkeri | reverse complement strand
GCTGTTGTCTATGGCAGCCAGTCAGACTTCATCCTCTATTCCCTAAGAGATTGACATGTTAAAGGGATGTGCCACCTTTTAGAAAAAGAAGATAACAAATACAGTTCATAAAAGAAAAAAAAATGTACAGTAAACTTCCCATTATCTGGCATTCAAGCAAATGGCAGAAACAATCCAGGACATAATATGTCCTCAATGTTTTTTGCTGGTGGCTTGATGCACACTAAAAAGCTGTTGGCCTTTTAAAAAATGTCGTTAGCAACTAAATTTATTTAGTTACTAACAAAATTCTTTGTTAACATCTTGCTGCCGGCAGGCGACTGGATTCAGTGGCAAGCAGCAGAATGTAAACAATGGGGAGAAATTGCCTCTCTGCTATTGGCTATTTCAATTGGCAAAAGCCAATAGCAAGCTGGCTATTGTACCTGCCAACGGAGCAGACCTGAGAGAGAACTTTCTATCTCGTTTGCGCCTCTCCTCAGTGGGCGGGGTTTCAATTGCGAGCCTGCTATTGGCTATTGCAATTTGAAATCTCAGGCAGGCTATTGCTTAAGGTGCCCATACACTGCTCGATTCTCGTACGAGAATCGCGGGAAATCCCGCGATCGTACGAGAATCGAACAGTGTGAACGAAGACGTGCGACCGTTTCTACTGTACGGTCGCACGTCTTTTGTCTAAGGAGCATGCTAGAAAACCAGCCAAGAATCGTACGATTTTTGGCTGGTTTGAACAGTGCTCGGGAGACAAATGCCGAACGGGCCGGTGTGCGCACGCGCACACTGCCCGTTCAGCATTGCGGTCATCGGAAGCCCGCCCCTCGGGAGAGGTTGCGATGATCGAGAGTGCGATCTGCCTGTCCAAGATGGGCAGATCGTACGTTTTTTAAATCACTTTACAACCATCGCAAGACCAAGGTCTTGCGATGGTTGTACAGTGTTACATTCACCTGTCGACTACAGTAGCTAGCCTGCAGGTGAATGGGGCCGCAGGAGGGGAGGTGGTTGCTTAAGAGTTACTATTGACTCTCAAGCAACCAGAAACTTCATTTATCTGGCACCTACCAATCTCTGCGGGTGTCGGATAACTGAGAGTTTACTGTATATAATTGTTTTGGTTTTTTTTGCATTGGGGACAATAATTAATTGCAACTGCAATCAGTGGATCACAGGTTCTTCCCCTGGGGGCCCTTGAACATGAAATCAAAGACTTTGTGCCATAGGCAGCAATTACTCACTTTGGGGTGTTGTATGGACTGTTTTGTGGTGCGTTTACAGAAGAAGAGATTGATGGCACCTGGATGGTAATCCCCACTGCTGCTGGCTCCCTCTGTGCTGCTACACCAGTCCCCGCAGCCTCTTTTCCTCTTCACTGCAATGGTCTAAGGAGTGCTGACATCATCAAGCACAATGGAGACTCCACAGACCTGCATTGTATGTGAGGAGCCAAGTGACAGTGGAGAGGAAGAAGAGAGCACCAACTGCCAGGGGAGAGCGGATCAGAAAAGTAAAACATTTTTTTCCTGATTCCTAGCCATAAATAAGCAGTTAACCCTTGCAGTGCAGGGGCAGTCCCACTGCAAGAGAAAACTACTACTTTGTAGAGCTGCAGCTAACGATTATTTTCAAAATCGATTAGTTAGCCGATTATTAAGTTCGATTAATCGGTTAATCGGATATAAAAAAAAATAATTAAAAATTGCTCCAGTGATGGACTACTAGTTTGTATTGAGATTGCACTCCATCACAGGAGCAAGCTTGGAGCGGTGGAAGAAAAAAAGAAAAACAAAAAGTGTGGTGTGCAATATAGTGAAATGAAAAGTGTAAAATTATACAGCAATTAATGCAGAATGGCACCGGCTATAGAGAACTACAAATCCCAGCAATACATTATACAGCGCAATGCAGAATACCTCCAGCTATAGAGGACTACAACACCCAGCAATGGCACGCTTACCTAACCGTTCTTCCAGCAACTTGTTTCTGAGATCGGGCCTGTCTATCGGCGGCTGTCATCCGCCCTCACCTGCTCCTCCCTACTTCTTCTCCCTGCGTCCCTGTGCCGATCGTGGATTTGGGCGGGCGGTGAGCGTGAGGTGGGGAGGAGGTGTGGCGTGTGGAGCGTGGATGCGGGCGGGCGGATCTGGCAGTCGCGAGCGTGAGGTGGGGAGGAGGTGTGGCGCGCAGCTGTGTGGAGCCGTGAACAGGGCCAACCAATCGGAAACCGATTAATCGATGATTGAAAAAGTTGACAACTTTTTCAATCATCGATTATAATTGATTATGTCGATTAGTTGTTGCAGCCCTACTACTTTGTAAACCAAATGCCTTTGCAAACACAGATTTTACCTTGCAGAAGTATGATGACATCATCCCTGTGCTGTACACATCATGTGCAGAGAACAGAGCTATGGCAGGGTCCCATTAGGCCCACCCACTACCCATTACATTGACCTATCGCACTGTGGCACATAAAGCACAAACACATTTATGGTGAGTTACATTTGACAATTTAATATGGAGAAACAATGTTATGATTTCCAACTGAAAAACACAACTCAGCATATGGATTAGACCAGCTAACATTGACCTACTGTAATGTGACACAAATAGAGCTTGGTAAATCTATTTACTCTTTTTAATCTATGCTGAGTAAATTGAATAAAGAGAATTCAATACACTGGCTCATTGTACTGTTGTTAACTTTTACCGCATTTAACGATGTTATATCATGATACTTGCGTTGAGTTAAACTGTATTTGAAAATGAATAAAGATATATTAAAGGGAAAAGGAAGATGATACAACTGTTAAATAATTCATTTATGCATCACAAGCCAAGAATTCATGTATTGATTTGTTTGGAAAGGTAAAATAAGAATGCTATTGAAAGAAATATTTAAGTATTAGCTGCTGTAGTGAAAACAGATTTCATAACATAACAGTGAATATTCGATGAACATGCCACCTTTAATCTAAATATATACCAGAACATTCTTTAGTTCTCATACTCATTTACTAATAACATATCTTATTTCATAATGCACGTACAAACATTTCCATTAATCTCTGTCCCCATAGGAACTCACAGTTTCATTCCTTTCCACGCTAATTTCAAGGCTAATTTAGCTGGAAGTTACCTAGGCGCTGATTTATAAACTGTTCGCACAACGGTTCACTGTGCAAACGAGAGTCACAGTACTGTATGGCCACTAGATGGAGCCGAGGAGCATAGGAATTAGGGTTAGGTTCAAAAGTTCTAATTCTATTGCGTTTTAGGCAAAGTGTAAAAAAAAACAACACACTTTGAGGTATATTTATGAACCCTTTACTGACATTTGCCCACTGGCATTTGATGATATTTACATAGCATTTTCTATGCTCCTTGGCTTCATCTAGTGGCCATATAACACTGTGTATCAGCACAAATGCACATGTGTGAATGCGTGCATTTAATGATCTTTAAGCTGTGCATAGAAAATGCGCTCTATGCAAATGAGGGTGTTACACTAATCATGCTGAATTGTAGTGTTGAGCAGGGACAAGCATTCCCAGGTGACAGACATGCTCCTGTTAAAGGGCTGGTGTCTCCAGAGGATAGGAAGTGTGGATGGCCCTTATATTCAGTACCACATTGAGCTGAGCAGACTTCATCTATTGAAGTGACATTGATGGATAGTAAAGACCGTGAGGTAGGCAACACATACAAGGATAAAAAATGGCCTTCACATACACTTTAAGTGGCCCCCGATTGGCCATCTGTCTCACACACACACGCAACAGTTAGAAGGGTCAGTTTTTGTTAGATACTGAGAGTCAGAGTAGGGTTGTCAGGTGTTCACTGTAATGCTGTATTTTATTTTTTGATAACGTACTTCTTATAAAAAGTTAACAATTTTGTCAATCAGGTATACAGTGTATGCACATAATCTATCTAGTAGACAAAAAAGATTGAATGCGACTGCAAAATGCAATGTAAATATCATCAAATCCCAGTGGTGAAATGTCAGTAAAGGGTTCACTAGGCCCCTTTCCTTGTGAATCCTTCATAAATATACCTCAAAGTGTGCTTTTTTTCTAAACTTTGCCTAAAACGCAATAGAATTAGAACTTCTGAACCAAAAATTAGGTACAATGAACACATTATTTGACCAATCATGGTAGTCGTGTTTTGCTTCCTCATTTGTATTGAGAAGAACAGTTTATATTTTCTTAGGTGAATGTTGAGGGGGGAAAATAACGCACAACAGAAACATAGTTGTGATGGCTTCCAAACAACAACAGCAGTAATCCTTTCTTTTACAATTGGATGAATGTGTACCAGACAAATGCAGGAGCCGAATGTCACAAGTACAGTACCTGTGATGATTAGGATTTACATGTTGCTCTCCATGGTGCTGAAATTCACATTTTTATATCACCCTTTTTACTGTCGCCAACATAACTACTACATGTATTATTTCTTGTGTAAATATCTGCAATGCTAGCATTCACTGAGTGAATATTATGTAGCAATAATACATTTTTCATATTAAGCTACGCTCAAGCATATGGTGCATGCTGGGCAGTGGTGTTTAAGACACAGTTGGGTGAAGGCTAAAAGTAGCATATGCTTGTTAGTAATTGTTTTAGATTTCATGCAGTGCCAGGAACACTAACAGAAGTTTAAGAAAAACTTTGTTCTCCTTACTATATTTTTGTCTCTTGTTTTTTTTCAGCATTAACTATGAAGCCATTTCCTCATATTGTCACACTAAAATAGAGATACCTAATTATTGCTATGGGGCATTTAAAGTGTACATAAGAGCATATTGAGAGATATTACAATAGTATAGGAACATCAAAGACAACCGGTGCTGAGAGAAATATGTAGCCTGCCCGTGATGACCTCCTAATAAAATAGTCATCTGGCTGTCTCTAAGGTCAATACTTTCTGTAGTTACTGACTACAAACAAAAATACAGCAAATAGTCAGAGTTCCTGGTCTACACAATTGTTGTAGATCAGTCATTCAGAAAGCCAACGGATAAGCTAGACAGCCAGGCATCTAGCCACTTCAGAAAGACAGGTCACCAATGATAGCATGCATATTTTCTCTATAATGGTATACTTCAAAGGGTATCTATTAGGGATGCACCGATACTAGTATCGGTATCTGTGCCGATTCCTAGCCCGATACTTCCGGTATCAGTAAGCATGTAATGACTCGCTACAGAGCTTCCCGATTGGTCGGTGCTAGGCTTTCTGATGGGCCAGGAAGCCAGCTTCATGCTTCCTCATCACCTCAGGATGAGGGAGTATGGAGTCGGCTTCCTGGCCAATCAGGAAGCCGGGCGACGTGTCATTACACCGCACCCGGCTTCATGATTGGCGAGAAAGCCGGCTCCATGCTTTCTCGTCATCTAGTGACAGAAAGCATGGAGACAGCTTCACTGCTATTCTGGAACCCTGGTGGCGAGTCTTTACATGCCGCCCGGCTTCCCGGCTAATCAGGAAGCCAGGTGGCGAGTCATTACACGCTGCCTGGCTTCCTTAATGGGACTTCCGGTATCGGTGAGCACCAGAAAAAAATATCGGTGCTCGATACCGAAAAACTGGGTTCGGTGTATTCCTAGTATCTATAATCTATAACTATTTTTTTGTATGCTGAATTTTTTAAAAGTTTTATCCCACTCCTAATATTAATCCCAGATTGATCTAGAAGTGCACTGACACACTTTCACTCAGCCCTGTAAATATGTCACAACTCTCACAGAGCCTGCAATCTGAACTACAACTCAACTTTACTATGTAACATTATCACTGCTTGCTAGAAGCAATGAATGATGACATATGTAGTGTAACAAGGACACTCCACTGTAGTCCAGGTAAGTCAAGGAAACCACAGTTTATTGAAAGGGCAAACACAAAATAGCTTGAAACAGCAACATAAGACAGTCATTTAGCTTCGCTCGGTAGCTTTCCACAGCTTCAAGACACTCACGCTTGCTCACCCCTCGTGAGCCCTCACTCTGCTCTCTTAGTAGTCTGTCCGACAGGTCCCTGAGGTCACCGACCTTCCTGACCTCTCCCAGCCACCCCTGGCTGTTCTGTGTGCGTCCAGCACGCACCCGAGTTTGTCTGTGTGCTCCCTGCACGCACACACACACAACTCCAACACTCTCCTGAGCACTGGGCTGGCTTCCTGATAAGGCTGCTCTCAGCCACCTGATTAGCCCAGGCTGGTCAATGGCAACACCTGGCCCCAGGACTGGAGATCTCATCCCACCCAGAGCTCTACGAAATCTCCAGAGCTCCAGATCCCAGCTACAAATAGGAAAACCTGGACAGACCTGAAAAGCCAGGTTCTTCCTTATAACGTGTTTCACATTTTGGACCCTCTCAGCCCCTCTGGCTGAGAGTCCTGGGTGCCAAAGTCGCCATCCTACACCGTGGCATTGGCTTACACTGCCACAGTAGTCTTAAGAAATCAAGATTGCACCACATCAAGCAGTAGGAAAAAGGATACAAAGCACACTGGGAATCCAGGAAGTTGATGAAAACGATGGACAGACAGAAGGCCTCACTCACTACAAAAAAGGGATTTTTTAAATCAAGTAAGCTTTGAGTGCATTATCAAAAACTATAGTATATATTCCTATTACAATGCTGATGTTATGATAGGATAGCACATGCTGTCATTTTACAATTCCTTTAAAGGAAGCCTATACAAAGAGGAAGATATATGTTTTATTTCCACGTGAGCCAGTCAGCAGGATTACAACTGAGAGAAGAAGCATATGTGCTACTACATTAGCATGTTGCTAAAAGAGGTCTTCTACTCAGTGCACTCTAATAGCAACAAGATCGGGGAACAATGGGACTGAGTTTGAGGACCT
This sequence comes from Nanorana parkeri, assembly GCF_000935625.1. Taxonomy (NCBI): domain Eukaryota; kingdom Metazoa; phylum Chordata; class Amphibia; order Anura; family Dicroglossidae; genus Nanorana; species Nanorana parkeri. The sequence goes on along the minus strand of NW_017306754.1, from coordinate 1,016,819 downwards.
GCCCATGATTCTTTCAAGTAGGATGATGCTAAACACCAGATACCATTGCCTACGACACCCTCCCAGAGTTCTGACCAGATGCAGAGCTATTACCCCCATTTGCTCTTTCTCTCCAAGGTGGAACATTAGGGTCCAAACTTTGGATCATAGGACTGCACTTTGTGGGAGGCTTTTGCTGTCTATTCTGCCATAGGTCCCATGTCACTCCTCGCACAGTGATGTAAGCACAGGATGTTGCAGCCCCTAGGAGCAGTTAAAGAAGAGAGAACCGCTTGGAGGGAGGCAGCAAAAGCCAGTAAGCCACCAAAGAAAACACCTGACCTGGCCTAGGTGTAGGTGATCAAAGAAGCTCTACGATATATTCCCAAGGACTTCCATAATGCAGCGGAGAAAAGAATGTTTACAGTCTAGACTCTTGCATGCTTTAAACCTCATAGGTAAAGTGTACGAGTCCTTGAATACATTTCTCTGTGGCTTAAATCGAGTTTGTTAATTTAATTGTAAATCTACATGAATTGCTAAGTAAATTGTTCACTTTTAAAACACTAATTAACAGCAAAATGTATATGCAGTCCATAGTCGTGTGTTAAGTCAAATTAAACAGATCATTTTATTCAAGGACTTACTCCTACATTCCTTTGCGTTTGCATGCATTAAAACGCAATTGCTAAGTGTTTTTTAAACTGTACAAATACACTATTAAGATCCAGTTTCCTCTGTATTATAACATTTTAATTTTCTATAGGATATTTATATGCAGATCACATTCTAGTTTCAATGTGTGTCATGCACCCATCATTTAGTTCATTTAAAGAGTAATTCCAATTTTGTTGAAAATAGAATCAATCCCCTTTGGGTGATCTAAGTACATTGCAAGAAATAAAAAAAAAACCTTTGTTACAGATTTCTACTTGTTTCTAATCTGAGGAAATAGCAGTTTGTTTCAGCATGTCCTTTCCAAACTGACCCCTGAATGGGAGGGTCAGAGTTCATTATAATCATCGGGTGGGCTTCCTGAGTTATAATAGGGAAAGTTGCAGTGTCAGCCTCCCTTTAGAAGTAAATAACCCTTAGGGAGTTTCTTACCAAAGATAAAATTCCTATTGCAAGGGGTACCTAAAATTTTACTTGTATCTTAGTGCAGACTTCTGAGGAAATCAGTCAGCTAATCACTGAATTAGGAAGTGACATTTCTGGGGGCGTTCTGTACACCAACTGTGTATAGAACACCTAAAAAGACTTTAACAGAATGTAGATAGTCCTATTGCGTAGTCTTTCATCAGGTTGGCTCTGTTTTCAGAAAGACAATAAATGTTTATAATGCCGTAGAGCACTTTGAGTGAAGATATCCTGAAACATGTCAACTGTCTCCAACAGTCTCTTGTTAACATTGGAGGCAGTGAGTTTTAAGATTTCATGTGCCTCAGACAGTTGCGTCACGTGTAACATCTAAGCAGTGTCTTGTAAACATGAGAGTAGTTGTAGCATTCTCTTGGAATATGGCAACACTATTAGCATGTAGAGTTGCGAAGCAAAAATTAATAAATCCTCAAACTGTACATTTCTTTCAGACCAGTATATTTTGGTGCCATTCCAAATCCTTCCAGTCCCTGTGCTATGATTTTACAGCACCGACACAAAATAACACAGTACACCTGTAACCATCGGAACCACTGGCACTGAAAACAGAGGTGTATTTTCAAAAAAATTGCACCCCTCATGTCCTGCCTAGCTCCTGGCAACCAGTGACATCACTGGTTGCCAGGAGCTGGGCGGGATGCCAGCCAGAGTGTTCCTCTGCATACAGATCTCCCCGTCTGCTCTGGTTGCTAAGAACTGTGTGGGAAGATGTGTATGGCCCTTACACATCTCCTTCCCAGCTCTTAGCAACCTGGGATGCTTGGCCAGTGTCACTAGTTGCCAGTAGCTGGACAGAATGCCAGCCAGAGCATCTCTGGTTGCTCGGCTGCTAAGATCCAGGCGGAAGAGGGGTGGGGAGAGAATAAAAGAAGCCACCCACTTCAAGTGGGCATGTGCCATATCCTGGATATTGTAAGATAGCTAAAGCACCCAATGACACGTGGTCCCTTTTATGGGTCCATTTAGTGTTAGGGATCTGGCTAAGGTAGCAGATAGAAGTTGATCTACTGCAATGGGATGCCAGAGCAGTGCTTCCTGCAGAGAATGTAGTTTTGATTTTGTGTTACCTTTTATGAGTAGGAAGAGTAATGAGTGTCTTATTTTCACTCTAAGTCTACTTTTTACATATAAAATATTTTTTTCTAGGATTTTACTAGTGTAAACGAAGGTGTTCAATAGTCTATAAACATGTGAAACTCCATTATCACTTGGATTATTATCTCCTCCAAGAGCTCCACTTTCTATCGCTGTCACTGTGGGCTAGATGGCTAGGATATATAAAGCATAAAAAAAGAGCGTTGAACACCCTGGGATCGTGCGCAGGTTGAACTATAATACTATATCCATGGCCTTGGAAGCCTAATCTATTCAGTGAGACATGTTTTATGCCTATATACTGTAAAGGGTCTTCAGTCTCAAAGGGCAGAATGGAGGTAGGGCACTGAAGATACTGCAGTGTTAAGCTGGCCATACACCTATAGATATTCTTTTGGAAATGTTCCTTGCTGCCAAACACCTTCTATTGATTCTAGCTCAAATAGCCCATCATGCACAGACCAATGTCAATTTCGATAATCGTTCGTTAGCAATACTAACTCACCAAATTTTGTTGATCATCAGAATGGATTTTTTTTTCGCATCTGCAGTGTTCTTGTTGCGATTTTTTTCATACAAAATGCCACTAATCCATTGATTGTCGTTCAATTAAAAAAAAAATTCCAGCCTGACCGATCGAGGAAATTCGGCCAGGATCACAGTAAAGAAAATTGTTGGGTTCTCATCAGCTGATCGGTTATCAATCGAAAGACCATTCGTGGACAATTTCCGCACGAAAATCAATAGGTGTATGGGCATCTTTAGGCAGGCTGCTACATTAATTAGACTCTGATGTTAAACAATGTCATATTATAGAGAGGCAGCAGTGTTAAAGAGAATGCCATATTAGAAAAATAATACTAACTTATCAACTCAGGCATAGCAGGCTGATGGTAGTGTAAACAAATGCCCTTTAGGTCACTGATTTGTCACTGGACCTTCCTTAGGAAAAGCGATGCTCATCCAAAAAAGGATTAGCACTCACTCAAATATCTCCTGGACCTGGTTCTGTCATTTGGCTTGTGAGGTCACTTCCAGTGCAGATGTTCATCAGTCTATTGCAAGGTTAATGGGTACAGGTAACGATTGATCACCAATTGGGAAACTGATAGAAGTTGCTAACCTTGCAGGTTTTTTTTTTTACAAAACACAGCAATATACTGGCAACCCAAAAATATGCAGAAACTGATATTACACACAATAAGAATGGGTATTGAATTGAGTTTTTCTAACAATTACAGATAAAAAAGGAAAGCCAGGAATAAGTTATTTTTCATGATTAGGTTTAATTTCCACCAAGTACATCATCTGCATGCAGTTTGATCTCCCTGTCATTCCCTCTGCTGCTCTTGTTCCCTCCACAGTACATATTTATACCTAAGGCTAGGGCTGTATGGGCAGTTTTAATCTCTTGCTACAGAGAAATCCAAACCGTTCTGCAGGTCACCTAATTTGCCATACACTAAAATCAATGTGCTGCTAATGAGACAATTTTCAACAATTGGTTAAATCTCTCAGAAGCAACGAGATTAAAATTGCTCATGTAGCCTTAGTCTTAATTGGCTTCAACTCGCAATTTCCCTAGTGAGTGTGTGGGTTATGTTTAGGATGTCGGATTGTGAGCTCCTCTGGGGGCAGGGACTGATGTGTACAGTTAGATAGGACATGTCCATTCTACTTAGATAGGCATGTCCATTCTACTTCAGTTAAAACAATACACTTATATTAAACAATTTTTTGTTTTAAAAATCAGAACATGCAATCATTGGCTCTGACATTCAATATAAATGGGTTAATGTTGTTTAGCCAAATCAGTGATATGGGATTTTAGCATCACTTTTTGATCAGTTATATATAAATGTAATACACAGCTGCTAGTTGTTTTAGTGCCTGTCAACTCAGGAAAATTGTGAATAGTGCATTATGGCATGTAAACATTACATAAAGTGATAATTCATAGGTGCCAATGATTGTTTTCTGTGGTATACATCGCATAAAGGCTCTACCACAATTTTTGTTTTTATGAATGTACAAGAACAACATATAGTACTCTTTGATGCACTGCTGTAACATTAAAAAAGTTGACCCACCAACCCTAGCAGTTCTTAAAATGATTCCCCATTAAACCCACCACCTAAGCTGCTTACTTATCTCAATAACGGAGCTGCACCCCTGAAGTTGACACCTTCTCTGCTGGAAATACTCTACGTCTCTGGCTGGGCCTATGCAGTGAGCTCTATAGGGCCATACGCTGTGACTGGAGACTTTAAAGATGGTTTAATGTAAATGTGAGACAGACGTCAGTACAGTTCAGTGTGTCAGGTGTCACTATAGTCAAATGGGCCAGTTGGGTCAAGTGTGTCAGATGTCACTACAGTGAACTGTGTCAGGTGTCACTATAGTCAAATAGGCCAGATGGGTCAAGTGTGTCAGATGTCACTGCATTGAAGTGTGTCAGGTGTCACTATAGTCAAATTGGCCAGTTGGGTCAAGTGTGTCAGATGTCACTACAGTGAACTGTTTTAGGTGTCACTATAGTCAAATGGGCCAGGTGGGTCAAGTGTGTCAGATGTCACTACAGTCAAGTGTGTCAGATGTCACTACAGTCAAGTGTGTCAGATGTCAATAGAGTCAAGTGTGTCAGGTGTCACTACATTGAAGTGTGTCAGTAACAAAAGTTACTTTCTATGCATAGACAGCACAACGATGGCTACAACAACAGTCACCAGAGCCCTTAAATGCAGACACCTTATTTAAAAGATAAGTACATTTTATAATAAGTAGACTTACAGGGTTATTTACAAAAGGGTGCAGTGTCTGGAGAAGGCAGGAGAAGTGAACAATCTAGGACAACATAGCTGAACTGGAAACATTCTCCAATTCAGCTCACTTTCCAGGTCAGCTATGTTGTCCTAGGTTGTTCACTTCTCCTGCCTTCTAAAAACTCTTCACCCTTTTGTGAATAACCATGTCAATGTTTTTGCCCCCTTCCCCAGACCAATCCTAACCCACCCTCCCTAGATAGATGCATACTTTCTTCAATCTGATGGCCGAGGTTCCACTGTTTGTTTATATCCACCTATGCAAGTCTTCACTGTCCTGGTCACATCTGCAAATAACAGCTCCTATAGCCTTTTTACGGGACTGTCTCCAACCGTCTCTGACCTTGGGACACAGCCCCACAGAAGTCTATGGGGCTATAATGTGCAGAACCCTTTATGCTGAAATCTGCCCTCCTATTGCCTGTGCATATTAAGGAACTCCCATTGGTTCTACCAACACCTATCCCACTTGATTACGGTGACTTACTTGACCGTAGTGACACCTGAGCAACTTGACTGAAGCAATACCTGTCCCACATAACTGTACTGACACCTAAGCTACTTGACTGTAGTGAAATTCAAACCAGTTGACTATAGGTACTCCTGACCCACATGACTTACTTAATTCATTTGAAGAGGACAAGATGACACCTGAATGTAAGGGGGAGATGCAAGGAAGTGTGTCCTAAACTGTACATTGGACTGTAACAGAGAAACAGTCAAATAGTGGATCCAGACAAACCATCCATAATGTTTTTGTTTAGTTGGGTAAATGCTTTTTATTGCTGTCTGTTCCCTGTTTGAGAGGCTTCTGCTCACTTCCTGTCTAGGTGATATGAGACATAAAGATAATAATAAAAAAAACTAACAGATTTTAACCCTTTACTACTCTTCAAAAAGAGTGTATACATTGCTATGCCCCTGTTGGAAAGATATATCTTAATTTCCTGTCCTTGTGACATGTAAGGAGATAAAGAATACTGTATCTCTTTTGTGGTAATACGGGAAGAAAGAAAAAAAAGCTTGACAGAGGTTTTAAACCCTTCTGCCTCTATCATCATTATTAGAGGTGCACCAAGATGAAAATTTCAAAACCGAAATGAAACCAAAAGGAAAAAAAAATGTCAGGCCGAAACCGAAAATGTTTTTTTTCTAACTTTTTCAAATTTAAAAAAAAAATGTATTTTAATTTATTTTTTATAAACTTTTTATTTTTTTTATATTTTATTTATTTATTTTTATTAAATATTTTTATTTTTTTACTGTACTGTTGGGGGCTTTGGGGAAATATTGGAGTCTAAACAGACCCCTGATATTTCCCTTTTAAAATAGAAAAAGAGATTGAGAACACAGAGCCCTCAATCTCTTTTTCTGCAGCCCCAGTTATAAATGAACAGAATCCTCTATACTGAGAGTTCCTGTTCATTCATAACTTGTGGACATAGTGTTTTTACTATATCCACAATCATGATTGAACAGGAAGTGATATAGATTACTTCCCATTCATTCATAATTGGGGACACAGTAAACATACTATGTCCTCAATTATTTACAAACACTGATCGCTGAGTGTCTGTATCCGCTCTCCGTCCTGACTGACTGCCACAGTAGGCTGAACGAGCAGGGAGGCGAGCTCTATCTGACAGCAGACTCCTCCCCCGCACCGCCGACCAGTCTCCTGTGATAGCTGACAGCTGTCTCTGCCCCCACGCACCGCCGCTCTCCTGATCTGTCACAGGAGGCTGAGCGGTGGGCGGAGAAGAGACGACAGCCACTCACAGTGCTCTCCTCCTGCACCGCTCGGCCTCCTGTGACAGTTTCTCTCCTCCCCACTGGGACACGGAGCAGCGCCCAGCGGGGAGGAGATGAAGCAGGGATGCCCCGCTATTTCGGCCAAAAAATTGCACTTTCTGCATTTTGCCAAGAGTACCATTTTAGGGCGATACATTTCGACGGCCGAAATATCGGTGCACCCTAATCATTATCTAACCCCATGAAAGGTGTTCCTGTTTGGGCAGGGACTGGTCGATTGCAATGACTTCATTCTTTTACTAGGTGAATCTATAGCTGCTTGTACGACTTTATTATTACAACTTGTATGACTTTCTTATTAATTTGCATTATAGCCAGCGATAAGATTGTGGCGCAATCCACTGGATCTTGCAGATTCAGCAGTGGTTGATAGGACTTGTAGTTTCTCTTATTCACACATCCTATTAAAGAATGTGTGAATGGGTGACGTGGTTGTGTGGACGGAGCCACACAAAACTTCTCCAAATTCAAAAATTAACACAAGCTTGTGGGGAGAAGAAACCCACAATTCTGGCAAGTGGGGAGGAAGGGGAGGGGGATTAGTGATGTGACCATGTTTCCTGTTAGACCTTGAAGATGGGTGCAACATGAAACATGGTCTGAAAAGTAAGTTAAACCTTTAAAAATTGAGCTGTTCTCTATGTCATTTAGTAGAGCTGGAGGTGAGCAGCCTTGAACCCATGTCCAGTATAAAGTCCAGTATAAAGTCCAGTATAAAGTTGTATATGCTGAAAACTTGCTTCCAGGGTGCCCCAGGTCATCATCTCAAAATACAATTGCTGAGATCCACTCCAGTGGTGTGTGCAGGAAAGACACTGAATAAGGATGTCAATGTCAAGTATGCGCTCAATCCACATTCATTACAGTAGGGTATAATGTGAATTACTTTAATAATGAATTACCTATACCGATTGTACTGAGCAATGAAGGTCAATACACTATTGATGGTTCATTGATGAGGATGAGCAGCTGAATTAGCAGTATTATGATCACATGTATTTTTTTCTTAATAGGGTTTTTATTGAAATGTTTTCCATACAAAGAACAGAACAAATATCTAGAACAAAATGTACAAACACATTTACAGTGATCAATAGTCACATAACAGTATTGCTTATATAAAGTTATACAGTATACTGTAGGTGTATGGGTTACCATAGGCACAGCAATGTAGAAGTGCCACCGAATGCCCCAGGACAAAAAAATGACAAAGTATACAATCACAAAGAAATATCACCACTCCATCCAACATCAAGTCTACAACACCCGGGCGCATGCTGCGTCCACGCTTAACTACAGCAGATCCAAAGAAAAAGCCTCACACCGCTGTCCATCGAACTGCAAACTTTAATCCACAGGGCTACAAATTTTCAGCAAACTGAATTCCCCCGTCTAGGGGCTGCCCGCTCTAGTGCTTTTCACCTGCAAGGGCTTAATCGTAGAGATCTCAAGCAGCCCCATGAAAACCGCTTCACACCAACCTTAGCATAAACTTCCATAGCCCTGCTGAGACCAATGCCTATTGCACTCCAACCCTAATATTTACAACTACAACCCTAAACATCCTTTTTTCTTTCTTAATCCTAATCGTCTATCCTTCCAAAGGCTAATCCCAATAGACATGTGCACTGCCAAAAAATTAGTTTAGTTTCGTTTTAAATTCGGATTTGTGTTATTTCGTTTTTCGGGATTTGGGTGTGAAAGTCAATTCGGATTCGGAATTCGGGTTCGGACGAAATTCGTTAGCCGTAGTTCGTTCGAACGTTCGTTTCGTTTTTGTTTCTTATTCGTTTCGTTCGTTCATTCGTTTGCAGCAAAGTGACATTTGAGGGGGAAAATGTTTTTCTTCCACGAACGAAACGAATAAGAAATGAAAACGAAACGAACGTTCGAACGAACTACCGCTACCGAATTTCGGAAACGGAAATTCGGATTCGTTTGCATTCGTTATATCTGTAATTCGGATACATCCGAATTTCCAAAAATTCGTCTGAATTTCGATTCGGAACGAAACGAATCGCACATGTCTAAATCCCAACCCTGCTATCTAACACTAGTGTAACTCCTCATCTAAACCTAATTCTGAGCTGCCTTTAATGTAGTTGAACTCCAGCCAAAACTATTTTCTTTTTTTTTTTACAAGTGTTATAACCTCTTTTTGGGTTATTATTGCTGTCTGGTTATCAAGTAAGGGCTCTCCCCTAACTTCCTGTTCCTGTTCTGTTTAGCACTGTCAAAATGGAAAACCACTTATCTGTATCTGCATTATTTCTCTCTATTTAGATGCAAAGTCTGGATAAGCATAAGGTTTTACAAGGATTTGGTCCTGTAACCTGAAATTAAGCCTGCCTTCAACCACATTGTGGGTGTTTCAGATTAAACGCTAGCCATTCCTCTATTCCCTTTTTGTTCTCTCATCTATGTCTGCTGATATGTTGCACATATGTCTTGCTAATAAAAGGGACAACCTACATGGAGACCATCAGTTCCAAGAGAAAGAACAATGACAATATATGTAGGTGATTGGTACTATATTATCAACTGAAATCCTTACCTTGTCCATCATTTTATTCTTCCCTTTATCACTCTGTCCATCTACCTTGGCCCTACATACATTCGACTTGCAAAGTCACACACTAGTGCATCAATCCCTCCTGCTATTCACCCATTTGTCCTGCTCCCCAATATCTCATAAAGAAACAAAACACAGGTGGCAACAACCCCACATTTATTTGTCCCAGTAGGAAAAGGTTTGAATGGTCACTGCAAAAGGAACAGTAAAGACTGTAATAAATCAGGCAGATAATCTATCCCTACAATATCTTTAAAAATAGCTTGGCTGGAGTTTCACTTTAATGTCTGTTCTTGCACCCAGATATGGGTTAAAACCAAAACATTTTTGTGTTGAACATGATAAAATAACAATGTTTTTTTATTCACTGAGAGATGAAGACGAAAAGTAAACCAATTCACCATAATGAAATCCTGTGCAGTCATTATATGTAGTTTGAGTCTAGCAAGGCTGTGTCTCTTTAGCCTTTATTCTGAGAGTTTAATATGTTTTCTTTCATACATCAACAATATGGGGACAAGTGTGTATTGAAAACAATTGTTTTCTGTGTGCCCTGTTCACACCATACATGTGTGGTGGTGTGCAGAAAAACGTAGCTCAACGGACATGATGGAAACAGACCCTTAATGTCCACAAATGTATCGATAATAGAGAAGTAAAGCCAAACATTTTTTTGGATTTACTTGTTTTTTGGGGGCCACAGACATTAATAAATGTACTCCTGTGACCCAAAGTCAGCAGATAGTGGGCTTATGCCCGTTATCGGCTGACAGTGTCGAGCCCTGCCATGTGCAGAAAAATCCCATTAATTCCTATGTAGAGGCCCCTGACCTTTGGGATGCACGATCGATGAGATAATGATCAGTACAAAAGTACAATGACTGTATCTGTAAAGATTATGAGTGTAACTCCTGCTTGTGAATATTTGTATCATATGGTCAGATCAATTGCTCAGTTTTCTATAAGGAATACTTTTACCAAGCAAGGAAAATACTGCTGCTGAATAGAACTATGGATTTAACCCACTCTAAACCATTCCACAGGACCCTAGATTTGGCCAGACTGCATAATATTCAGAAACAAATGGATAGTCCATGAAGGAGATAACAGAGAAAGTCTTGACGTTTTTTGCACCTCACGGTCATAAGGCTTATGATAAAGCACAGTTAGGTGTGAAATGCATCAAGACATTTTCTGTTACCTGCAGTATTTGTACTTTTATTTCATGATCAACACATGCTCCTTTATGAACAATCTCTTTGTTTCTGATTACTTTGAACTAATGAAAGTAGATTAATTAAAGTCTATTTTCTAACATTGTTGAAAATCGATGAGGGCCCCATATACTACGAAAAGCTAACCAGTTGACCTCAAGTGCTGAATGAAAACAGCTTGTAGCTATTAATTTAAATATCAAGGACCCATTCAGACTTATGCACTGTGGTAACACAGTAAAATATGCTTTACCACAGCGCACATACTGCACTACCTAGCTGTGCCATTTATTTTGAATGGTACTCCAACCCACTAATCCACTACACGTCCAACGCACCTGCATCGCAGTGCACCACAACAATGGTAACTCATTATTTTGCATTGTAGTGGGCAGAAAAAAAAAGTGCTAGACCAACTTTAGGTCTGTTGCGGTTCACCACATTCTGCTGAATAGGTCTAAATGGGTTCTTAAGAAAAAAAATCATGTGATATATTGCAAAAGATGAAATTCACTCGACTTTGAACTTGAAAGTAGTATAATCCATGGGGGATACAAACAGAGAAGCAGTCAGTCTGGCTGATAAAATGTGTTTGGTCACATTTCCATGCAAGTCAATGGCAACTGTTCACACCTTAGAGTTGCGTTGCGTGTAAGAAAATACCTGCCGAGTAAAAAGATGCAGGAGCTATTTTTTGGCGGTTTTGGTCCCATAGACATTATCTAGTGATTCCCATAGAATCACGAGACAATGCGTAAAACTGTAAATGCCTAGGTGTGCAACTGCCCTTAGTGAATAGCCCTATATTTGTATATTATATATTTTGCAGTGTTATTTGTCTTATTAAAAATAATGTTTCATGACTTTTATTGTTTCAAATTCTTCCTGACCTAGCTGTTGTAGAAACTTCAGCCCATGGATGTTCTTGAAGATGTGATCATCACAAGAGGTCAGCTTAACTGTGCTCGAATCTGCAGGGGTGAGAAACAATGAATTGTCATCTACCTATACAGCATACGGGTGAAGCACACAAGCTAGGAATATAAGATTTAAGATAGTTGTTTTTTCGTCATTATGACATAGCTTGTATAACTTTCACTTTCCGAATGAAAATCCTCTGTCCCTCTTTCCTCCTTAGCTGTCCCTCTTTTTGGTCTAATGTATGACTTTCTATGAATATTTACATTACCTATCTATAATGTGTTTTATTGCACATAAAATGTTTATCCAGGCTCTGCATTACTGCCGTTCTGCCTTTTGTACTGCCCTGTTTGTTTTTTATTGTGATATGCAGCTTTGCTGACCAATAGTGAGGCTCAGGAAGGGGCAAGGCCAAGATCAACATGTACTTTATGTCTAGCCAAAACTTTTTTGTGGATTGAACGGTGAATGGGTTAGAATCCTTGTCAGGTCATTATTGCTGTCTGTGTTCCTGCTTGGTAGATTCATCCTCTCAGTCTTGGGCTGGGTTCTTTATGAGGCAGAGTAAATTTGCATTTTGGTCAAACCCGGAGGGAGTTGTCTTTCAGGGCTCTTAAGCTGGGTACACAGATCAAAATTTGGCCAACTCAGCAGGAATCGGCAGAATTTTGTTCCTGTGGGTGGCCCTATCTCCTTGACAAACGTTGAACAATAGATGGACTTTTGTCGAAGGGACATGCTAGAAAATAGTCGGCTGAACAGTGCTTGCAGCCACTGTCAGAATACAATGTACACAGTGGGAAATTAATTCATCCACGCTGTTAGCATCTCTCCATGTGTACCCAGCTTTACACTAAACTTTTTATAGGACACAGCAAGAGGGATATTGGGAAATACCGGACTTCTTGTGTGGTTTTTGTGAACACAATATACTAATTTATTGTTTTTGCACTTTTTATTAATTCTGCATAGGATAAGTTTTTATATATTTATATTTTTCATATGTTCAAATATCCTGCTGGGAATATTGAGAGGTATTTTGTTTGCACATAAGGAGTTTCATAGAGCACTTAAAACTGTTATGGAGGTTTGGGGACTTAACATCGATTATAATTTCAGAACGCTTAAATTCATCATAATGTTGTTCATATTTGTTGGTGAAGTAGTGAGTATGAAAATGGTATTGTGCATAGTCAGAGTTTAAACATGAATGTGGTGAAAAGAAATGGAATGGTCATGAAATGGACTGGTATAATAATGAAAAACTTTCCTACTGTGCTGCAGATCCATTAATTACTATGGATAAGCTGTACTTGTGGTGGCCATCTGGAAAATTCATATAATAAATAAATAATAAAGGATAACTGTCCTTAAAGTACAGTTGTCCTTTAATAGAGTCAAGACAAACTTGACAGAATTGAGCCCCTGCATATGGCCCTTTATTTCTCCATCACCTACATTGACCATCATCACTTTGCTGTCTCTTCTGTCACACTGTAGAAGTGTAGCATCATGACTCAGTAAACCAGTTGGGGGTGTGTCCTATTTAGACTCATTTACATTGGATGTGGGACAGAATGTGCAGTAGGTACTTGAACAATTACTCTAGGTTCCATATCAGTTTGCTAGACAAAGGAATGAACTCTGAAATCTCTTATGTTTCTATATACTTTTGCTACTATATTTATGTTCATATGTATTGTTCTAAATTGATTCTCTTTTGTTGCATGGGGCTCTGTTGTTTTTCAGGTCCATCTTTTGTGTGTCTACATACTGAAGATTCTAATGTTGATTGAGTACCTTAAAAGGGACTTTATGGATGTTTCTATCACATAAGGCACCACTTAAATCCATGATAGTCCTCAGACATAATGATGGCCTATTGATCAGTAATAATATAGTTTTCTTATCGGTAATCATTTTGATTACACTATAAGAACCCTTAGAACCCGATTTGGAGCACTATAAGAACCCTTAGAACCCGATTAGGAGCACTATAAGAACCCTTAGAACCCGATTTGGAGAGCACAAAAGAAAATTTTTTAAAAAAGTAGATGATCATTCGGTCCCTAAACATTTTTTGGAGGCTCACAAATCCAATCCCGAAGGGCTAAAGGTGTTTGGGATCGAGATGATCCCTGATAATTCCGATGATGCCAAAGAGAAACCTTTTGGATTTATTCTCTTAATAGCCTTCACCCCTCAGGTCTCAACGAGGGCCTTGAATTAGCCTCCTCTCTCTGATTGCATTATCTAGCCACCTTTGTTTGATTGTCCACTCCCCATACATTGTGTATATATAACCTCCACTCCACCTTCCTTACATCATGGCCCTTGCTTCCCCATTTTATCTACACAATTGTTTACACATGTTATATTCATGTCCTTTATCCTTATATTTATAAATTTGTTTTATGGCACAATCATCTATATGGTTTTATACGTAGGAGTCTTCACTCCATTTTTTATGTCAAATCGCTTTTTACTATAATATGTAAATATGATATGCAATTGTCTATATGTAGCATGTGGTTTTTTATATGTGATTCCAGTCTCCTGTTCCCCCGTTTCCATACGAATTTACATAGGGCAGACAGCTGCTATATGCCAGTATTCATGGTAGATCCGATCTATGTCATTATAGCTATCGGTTCTCAACAGCTCTGATTGGCCGCGAGTTTGGTGTCAGACACAAAGCTGTTATTGCCTGCCGTCTTTGATACCATCCATCCCCAGCCGCCGTCCAATCAGCCTCGATTACTAGACCCTATCACGCCCGAGCCGCCCATTCTTAAGCTACAGCAGGGAGGAGACTGGCATTACGTCCTGATGAAGGGGGCGTGCCCCAGAAACGCGTCGACACAGCAGTGCTTTACACAGGACACGCTATCCGGATCTTTTCTTTGCTCCGGTCATATTGTCCTATGGCTTGTTTTTATCTTCAACATAGTGAGTACTTGTCAATTCACTTTTATGCCTCTCTTTTTGGATTAAACGATATTGCACCAGGAAAGGCGCCTCTTCTTTTGTGTTTTTTAGATGTTCCAGTACCCTTGACTGTTTTGAGGCTGCACCTTGCATATGTGCTTACGATTTCTTCCCCAGGAGGGATAAGGATTGTCCTTGGCGCTTTTAGACCATAAACTTTTCCATGATTGAAAATCTGGAGTCAGTGACAAATATACAGAAGGTGACAGTCTTCTACGTAATCAAGCAATTGTAGCACACATACAGTACAAACGACATGTGTGGATTAATTTATTACTGCACTGTGGTATCTACTGACACTGCAAGTATGTTTGAAAAAGTGACTTCACATAAAACCTTTGTAAAGCACATTTGCTGGTAAAAATGTAATTAAAATGTTTAAAGAAAAAAAGAATTGGCAGTTCTGTTTGTTTGTAACCACCCTACATACATTACATGAAGTCCCCAACATGTATAGTCATGTGAAACAGCTATGTGTTTGTAGGGAAATCTACATAATACATCCAATTAATTGTGTTTGATAACTTGAGTAACGGTCATGATCAGATGCAACACTGCTGTGTGAATTCTTTTGGGATGCTGTCTAAGTTACAACGCCACTGCTACTTGTATCTTCATTTATTTAAAGAGGGCTAAATTAGAACTCCATATAACCCGTGTGTGGATATGTCATGGCTGACATCACCATGTGCTAACCCTGTGTTCTTACCATCTTGCAGATGGTAGTAAGGTGAACCGGTTTTGCAGATTGTATGAAAACCTAGCACGCTGCATGCTAATGTAGTAACTTACAATAAAGGGTCACCTCTATGTCAGTTTCAGGGTAGAGTATCAAAAGTACTCAGACTCGCTGTACACAAAGTCCATGCCCTGGTACCCACCATCCACTGAATATTGAATGAAATAAACCATAGTAGCTCATGTATATTTTCTTTCCAGAGCAGAAAAGGCACATAGAGCCTCACCACTGCCTATTTACTCAACAGGTATGCAGAAATATAATGCAATTTCAGCTTTTACAATTTTGTTTTATTGTTATTTAATTGTAATATACAGTATATGTTGTTAACGAAATGATGCCTTCAAGAGGTATAAAAAGAATCATACATCAGGAGTCCATTTGTGTTATCTGCATGTTTCCATCCATCTCTATTGTGCCAAACAGATCTGTACCATGTTACTTCATCTGCCTGATACTAAAAGGCTACAAAAACTATTGCCACTGATACATTTCTGTTTTCCGGATCAGTAACAGGCAGAGTGATATTTTTTTTTTAGTAGCTAGAAGATGTAAAGCAAGGGGAAGCAGAAATACAGAAGATGGTCACAAAGTAAAGGCAAATGTTTTTAATCTTTTTGTTAAGAGTATAGAATAGTTAAAACACCTGACAATTTTGTTGTTGTTGCTGTCTGTATCCTATTGGGGACATTTTCCTTCACTTGCTGTCTTGAGACACAACATGAAGTTCAAGATCTGTCCAAAGTTAAGAAAATCCATTCTTATATGGTTGTCACCAGAACATGTGTCTCTATTGGAAGATTTCCCATTTATTCCTGACCTAGTGACAACTCAATATTTTCGACGGTCACCTGGAAACACAGAGAAGGTGAATTGGGAAAAAAGAACAGCAATAACTCTGACAGAGATTGTAACTAGGAATGCAAACTTTTGGGCCAAAAGCTTTGCAGGTTTGCTGACAGAAACAAGGAGCAACCTATAATGCAGTGCAGAGCCTTTGGTCCTGGTCAGCTGAGTCACAAGAGCCAATAATTTAAATGGATAACCCAGCCCCATTCTTTAAAAAGGTGGGGTTGCAGAAGCCATATTGTCAGTGTGTTTTGAAGCTGTTAGGAAAAGCTGACTAATGTGTGTAGGGAGGCATACTGTTTTTATTTTTTACTTTGGCATTGGTACATCTCCTTTTGTTTGACAATAGCTTGCTTATTAGCCCTACAATTGAATAACAAGATTCTTCCCCTCTCATAAACTTCAATGGGGTCCGCTGCAAAGTTTGCAAACTTCAAGCAAGATTCATTAAATGTTTCATGATCAGGCAGGTATCCAAAAACAAGTATGGAAGAAAAAAATGAGCAATATCATAAAAGTGAAAAACTGTGCAAACTGGAACCTTGATTTTTTTTTTTTAGCCTTTAAGAAGTTCAGTTGGGTATTTGGAACCTATAATTAAAATGGAAAGGTCCTTTATCAAAATGTTATTTTGGTGTTTATTTGTGCAAAGCATTCAGTAAAAATGTTACAAATGATAATCCATTTACACTTCTAAAAAAAAATAAAATAAAAAATATATATATATATAATCTTCATCTGATCTGGTTACTTCAGTGACAGTATCTTGGAGGTACGTGCTGTATTCAGCATTGTAACACATTGCTGATAAATGTTAGGAGATAAATCCTTCTGTTCCAAAGATTAATTTTTGTTTTACTGCCAAATTGTCTTGTTAGAGGTGGAAAAAAAAAGAGATTGTGCGTCTAGAAACCATAGAGACGGGTGACATGGAAACTACAAGTGTGAAAGGGAGCAAAAGAATTCAGACGTTACCCATTTGTCTTAGCAATTACTCTATGCAGGGATAAGGTTTTGGAAAGCATTAAACCAGTTAAGATTTGAATTTACTTTTATAAAAGATGGAATCATGTGCTGCATATATATGCTTGTTTGAATGGTTTATTTATCCTGTGATGTCACATAATATATATCCAAAATGCTGTAGCAACATAGAGGCCAAATTGACTTATTGAGATAAAGTGCAAAGTAGAAAGTGTGATAACCCCTAGCAATCAGTGTTGCGTATTGATTGAGATCATTGATGTACACTGTAATCCATTTGGTTTATACAGCTGCCTGTGCTTTTCAAATTGTATCTGCTTCTTGCAGTGCCTCACAAAAGGCAAACATTACTAAAGCTTATACTAGTTTGCAGCATTCAATAATTGCAATGTGGAAACTCTGATGGGAGAACCAGCATTTACCAAGCATTAATTATGGGTATCAGTCAATGTTGAAAATGAAGCCTACAGGGACCAAAGCCTATGTGTTTAGAGCTTTGCTTACAATAGCTGTAATGAGTAAGTTCCTTTACTCCCTTTTGTTAGTGATCTGGGAATCCCTTTTGCTTAGCTATTTGAAATACAGGAGAGCTATTCCCATATAAACCTCCTGCAGGGTTACTGCTGTCTCTCACATACAGAAAGCATGATGTATCAGAGTGTTCAGACCTGCCTTGGAAGTTGAAGTCTTATTAGTAATTGAGAAAGCAGAGAAAAGGAAAACTTTACAAATGCAATCGCATCAGGAAGTTGGCTAAATATTGTACTGTGTACTTACAGTTCCCTCTCTCTGTGTCCAAATACCTTGAAATTAACTGTTAGCAGAGTAGGGTGAAAGTTTGCCTTATTTTTGTAGTTGTAGGCTCCAGGTGTACTGACACAAACTGGGAAAGCTGTCCCAACATAAACAGTTATAAAATCACTGTCATGTCAACCTAGTCTCCTACTGTTAGTAGAACGCATCTTCATTCATGCTGTCCCACTATCTAATGAAAAGGCCTTGTGCTTTGAAATTTTGCTTTGATTTCTAGTTAACCATTAAAGTATAACTAAAGCCAAACCCTTTTTGTTAGTTCGGGATGGAGTAAGGAATTGTCAAAAGTTCTCCTGTGGGTTTTTTTTTTTTTATGATTTTCCCTAACTTCTTATCTCCAGACACAACATAAAAAAATCTCTCTCTCTCTCATAGACAATACAAGTGACAATACAACATTTTGGATTTTCTCTCACTTTCAGTATTGGTTACAATAGTCTCTAAAATTAATAGCGAGTTATTCACCTAAGTGGGACACAGCAATAAAACTTTTTTTTATATTACTATTGTTTAGATTTTATTTAACCAAAAGTACTGCTTTTGATTCTTTGCATGGCAGAGATGGTCCCCCCCCCCCCACCAACTCATACAAACTCACACACGGTATGAAA
>NW_017306754.1:996730-998224 GCF_000935625.1 Nanorana parkeri | reverse complement strand
CTCACAACTTTATTTTTATATATTACTCAGTTATTGTCAAATGCTAGCATGTAGTAGTCTGCTGTGTTTAACAATAGCAGTTTTCTCTTCCCATGACACATTAAGTATTCTGTAATTAATTAAATACATTAGCATTTAATGGGAAACATTCTAAAATACCTCAACACTTTTGTTCTCTAATTGCAAAACATAACACTTGGATAAAGTGTTAAAATGATCAAATACAGCATGTGTAGTACCATAATATGCGCATTGCCTGCTACTACTTCTACAACTATGGCCTCAGAATAACACACTTGAATATTATTTACATGCAATTATCACTTAGTTTAGTGAACCATAGTAATCAGTTTTAAATGTATAGATTCTACTGGGAACCACACAATAGTCAGAGGCGTTTGAAAGAAACTGCTGAAAATGTTCTCCACTACTGATTGGCAGAGGTCTGCTTGTTCAGAACTGGTGATTAATGCGTGATTAATGTGTTAATGGCATCAGTTTGAGACACTTCTTAAATCATTCAGAATTCATAGACAGGTACATTAAACCTGCAGTTGACCTCCTTCTGACCTGTATTTGACTCCCTCCAAGTAGGGTTTGCACTCTTGGAGACCTGTATGGTAATTCAAAACCTGCATGAAGCAAATAAAAGCCCATGAACACAGGCTTAACAGTAGTGTTGAGAAGCCCCAAGGCTACCACCTCTTAGAGGGCTGGTTGGCTTTTTGTTACATGAGGAACCCCATCTTTAAAAATATTTAGGCCATGAAGTACAGACACAGCATACCCTTGGATATCCAATATATTGGATATTTTAGGTATAGAAGAAAGCCAAGCAGCTTTTAACCATGGTAACTGAGGAGTTACTCAGAAATACAGTCAAAACAAATTGACATGTTTAGAAACAGGCCAATGGTCATGAGCCCATCCAGTCAGTAGAGAGGGAGCATGTGGGTAGGTTTTGATCCTGGTACTACTAAACTGTTAAAGAACAACTCCAGACAGTTTTGCAGAAAGGAAGGGTTCAAACTGTTGTCATGTTTTGATTGTTGTCTCTGACCCCATTAGGGAAATTTCTTCTTACTTCCTGTGTAGGTACTGGAACAGGAAGTAAGGCAAAACTCTCCAATAAGGACACAAAAAACAATTATATCACATGTTAGGGTTGACTGGAAAAAGGGATAGAACTTTTGCTTTTATTACTGCTGTCTCTGTCCCAGGTGGGTGATTCCCCTTCACTGCCTGTGTGGTCACCAGGACAGGAAGTGAGGGTTGATTATTACTCAAATGGGGATGTGGAGAGCAAGAAACACCTCACTAAACATTTAGTCCAAAAACTAAAACAAAAAAAATGATGGCTTGGAGTTAGGATTTATTATAACCTAACCAAGTTCAGAAACAAAAATTATATCTGAGAAAATCCCAGTTATATACATATGACAGTATTTTTAAAATTACAAGTTTTGTGTTGTCGTTGAGATATATATATATATA
>NW_017306754.1:947259-996659 GCF_000935625.1 Nanorana parkeri | reverse complement strand
TATATATATATATATATATATAGTTATTATATATTTACACACATGTATATACTGTATATACTATATATAGCCAAGACCTTTCTCTAGTTTTGGATAGAGAAAGGAATGGTTAGTACTAAAAGCCCCCTGTAAGACTTGTACAGAGGTTGTGTAATTTTCACCCTTCTATGTGTGCCCATGACCAGTGCTAAATGTACAAAATGGAAATAGCTCTGGGACAAGGAGCAGAGATTTTGCCTCTTCAGAAAAAGTTCACAGGAAGTAAAGTGAAATCTCCCCAGCAAGGACTTACACAACAATATAGAGTCTACAAGTGCTTGAACCTTTCACTACACTATCCAACAAACATTTGCATACATTATACTTTAATTTTAGTCCTTGAGGGGCACATAGGGGCCAAGGTTTTGGGTCAGACACATTCATTTTGAATAGTGATTCCTTACAAATATCTTCAATATGTGGTAGAATCATGGCACTCAAAGGCCAAGATGGCATCACTCCAGAAAGGCTTAGCCAATATCTGGGGAAGAGGTGAATCTCAGGGTTTCTAAGGACGCCTCATAATATGCAGTACATAAAACAAGGAACAATGGCAATTTTTATTCGGCATCAGTTTTTTTTCTCTCAAAATATACCAATGTGGGTTTCAGTTTACTTTCTAGCTCAGTAAGCAGCAAGCAGATATATTGTATTATTCTCATTCTTTATGCATGTAAATATTACAGCCTTCACATTTTGCGGTCTCTTTATTACTCGTGGAAGAAAAGTAGATGCTAGCAGATGTATCTTT
Organism: Nanorana parkeri; assembly: GCF_000935625.1. Taxonomy (NCBI): domain Eukaryota; kingdom Metazoa; phylum Chordata; class Amphibia; order Anura; family Dicroglossidae; genus Nanorana; species Nanorana parkeri. The sequence goes on along the minus strand of NW_017306754.1, from coordinate 995,869 downwards.
TATCTTTTGTTATATATAGATATTTATTGTCAACAGATGTATTTCTAAATTACTACAATTCTAAAAAACATTGTGAAAAATAAAATTGTTTTGAAACAAAGCAATGGGTGCATGATAAGTAACACATTGTTTATGCCTTATGGCTTTATCTTTGATGAAACTTTATGAAACCGTCTCAAAGTCAAATTGTGGACTTGAGCCCATGATTCCTTGTCTAAGTTATAGCAAAGTTCAAATTGGTGATAAGGGCAAAATTGCAAGGTTTGGCTCTGTTCTTGAACCTAAAGTGACACTAAACTCAGGAGCTAAAACCTAACAATGCATTCAATTACCTTAACTATTAACTAAAATGTATCTTATTTGTGTATCTGGAGGGTGGTTACTTTTGTTCCCATGGTCCCTGTGTGCATTGTAAAGTAGCCACGGCTCCAAGCTAGCTCCTGTGATGGACTACAATCTCAATACAAATTAGTAAATTAATGCGAGATTGTAGTCCATCACAGGAGTGAGCCTGAAGCGGTGACTACTTTACAACACACAAGAAGAACAAAAGTAGCCACCCTCCAGAAGGAAGGACAGTGTCAGGACCAATTCAGAGAGTGGACAATACAGACTAGGCGGAAGTAGAATGGGAACTTTTCCCCTGTGAACTAGTGTTAGTCCCTTACCAGTTCATCATGGCAAAATAATTGTTAAAATACACAGTTATGGATTTAAAAAAGCTTTATTTGAAATAAAGTAAATCCACTCACACTTTTTAATAAAATCTTAAGAAGTAAAACCAACTGGGGTCTTTTTCATTGCCCCAGAGTTAATACTTAACCACACCCTGTAAAATGTCTTGCATCACAATGGCTGATTATTATTCAGAACCACTGCAGTAAATGCTCTAAGTGAGGATTCTCACAGCCCATTTCACATGTTAATTAATTTATTTGATAGGAAACAGTAACTGCTATGTATCCAATAAATACGTGGCATAAACGATCAGAGAAAGGGAATATGGAAATTTCCCAGGAACCCATGGGCTGATTACTATACTGAGTCTCAGTGAAAATCAGAAATTATTTCGTGGAAAATTCCATAGTACAGACATGGGATATTTTGCATCCCTAGATTATTTTTTCTTTAAATAGGAAAAATCTGACCAATGAATAAATAACATCCCACTAATGTATTATTGACACATTTTCATTAAAATGGTCAATGGAAGGAGTAAGTATTGTCTACATTTTCAAAAAAGTTTTCATGCAAATAATTCTTGTGTTGTGTGAAGGGTTTTAAAAGAAAGAAATATTAGCTTTGGTGAACTCAGCCTGAAGATGTAAAACTATTTGGTAGGTTGGTTTGAAGGCATCTCCTGATGACTGCCAACGCAGTTAGCTTCTGTCCAGAGCATCCTGGGAGCCTCAAAATCACATGGTGCTCTTGAATACGAATTGTCACCAGATTCTGCAGTCTGTGTAATTCGCCCCTTCCCATTGCCTAGACTTTTCTATTTGCCAGTGAGAACAACCTTCCAAAAGGAAGGCACAGGTGGCAGAAAAGGCACACTACACATGGACCTTGCAGCCTCTGGTTGCAAATTTATGTCTGCTATCCAACCTAGACAATCTAATACAAAAATCAGTCCTCCTCAAAGCTGGGATCTCTACAATACTACAAAGGTGTCTGTACCAGACTATAGATAATGATGGTCTGTCAGTTTTCCTGTGCTGTGCCTTTTTCTTTACTTTTCAAAGAGGGAGAGTGGGGGCATAATGGAGGAGAAAGCTTATAGATGCATCTAACCTTTGAAAGAATTGTATGTTGTCTGCATTTATCCTGTAGTTTAACAGATTCCACAATTATTAAATCATATCTAGAAGCTGCAAACTAAAAGGTAAAACCAATACAGAAAATATGTATATATGTATTCTTGCATATAAAATAGGGCAACATATAAAACTTTAAAAGAAACTGCTTAGAAACTACAAATATGGGAACAACTATTGCTGACTTAAAACACTTGGGTTGTCATACTCACCCTTGATTTACTGCCTGGTAAATCACTGGCCTGGAACAAACATTTAGCTAAAGAAATTGGCACTCCTGACCTGCATGTTTTGGATCAGTAACTCACAGAAGGATGAGTATCAGGTAGGCTTGACCTCAGCTGAAACACCCTAATTGACATAGTGAGGGATGTGATTTTAGGCGTAGAAGTGCTGCAACATGAACTCTAGTAACCAGGGGAATGACTGTTGAAGTGAGAAAGCAGATAGATGTGCAACGATGACAAAACAGGTCCTGGTGCTAGGTGACCTTTATTAGAAGGGCAGATTAAGTAATATCTCAGCTTTGTACATGCTGAACAGTGTGTTGTATTCTGGGATCTTTGTGGATTGTAGTGAATGTGGCACAGAAAAGTCAAGGTACACATTGGTACACCAATGGCAAATTTAGAAGGAAAAAAGACATTAAAATTATTTTAAACAATCTAAATTAGTCTGCCATGAGTCTGAGTACCAGGTCCTCCTGGTCCAATTCAGTGCAATGGGTATCACCAGGATGCCCTCCATCTCGATCTAGCAGAAAAGACGAGGGAGAAGCATGGGAGGGGAACAGGCATAGATCAGGCTGAGCTTCTCAATGGAATCACCATAGCATCCACTGCTAAGGCCCAAAAGATCCCTTCATCTGACGACAAACCTGCCCAGTTTGCTGTTGATCCTGGGCATCAGAAGGTCCACTGCCTGAGACAGAGGGCTTGAAACACCTCTGGGTGGAGGGACCATTGCCATAGAACCAGATATTGCCGAATGAAAGTCTGCCTACCACTTTTCCATGTATGGAATGTGCACAGGGATTGGGGCTGGAACAGACAGAATGAGATCCACTTCTCTTTGAGCTGCATAACTGCTGGCACCTCCCTGATCATAGATGTAAGCCACAGCTGTGTCACTGTCTGATCCTGCAACCAAGAGGTCCATTGTTGGAGGGACAACCACATTACCCTGAGTTCCAGGATGTTGATGGGAAGCCGAGGTTCCTCCAACAACCAAGTCCCCTGTACTGAGAGGGAATCCAGGACCCCTCCTCAGCCTGACAGACTGGCACCCATCATGTGCACCTCCCAGGTCATTGGCAGAAAGGATATCCTTGACTCCAGTGCCAGGTCAGAATTCCAGTCTGTTTGTCTCATGTAGACAGAATGTTGAGCTGCAACAGCCTTGAGTGAAGCTGGCTGCATGATACTGCTTCAAATCAGGCCACCATCAGACCTAGAAACCTCATGTAAAAGCAAACTAAGGGTCTGCCCTTGGACTGAAAGGTCCGTATATATAACTGAAGGGACGGGAGCTTGTCCTGGGGAAGGAAAACCATTGACAGGGCCGTATCCAAGTCTGGGTCCAGATCCTCCAAATAATCAGTTGGATCTGGAAACAGGTTGCTCTAAATTGAGCATCCATCCGGCATAGTGGTTAGTGCTCCTGTCTTGCAGCAGATCACTATCTGCGAGGAGTTTGCATGTTCTCCCTGTGCTTGCGTGGGTTTCCTCCGCATACTCCGGTTTCCCCCCACACTTCAAAAACATGCTGGTGGGTTAATTGGCTCCTGTCTAAATTGGCCCTGTATGTAAGCATGTGTAATAGGGAATTTAGATTGTAAGCTCCTTTAGGGCAGAGACTGTCGTAAATATGCACTGCGTTAATTGTCAGCGTTATATAAATACCTATAATAAATAAATAATCCAAATCTCTACAGTTGCAGCACTGTCCATTGAACATTGGCTGACAGAACCTGGAATGAGTGTACGTTTAACAGGAGATTATCCAGATAGCCCACTATTTGGATACCCTGACAGCAAAGAAGAGCTAGAACAGGTGCTAGTATCTTGATGCCCTGAGGTCAAGTCCCAAGGTGCTGTGGACAGGCCTAAGGGAAGGGTGATAAATTAATAATGTTGCAAGCCCACAGCAAATTGCGGGTAGAACTGGTGAGATCGGAAAATGTGGAAGTAGGCATCCATAATGTCCACAGAAGCTAGAAGATGTTGACAATGATTAAACATTTTTTTACACATTTTTAGAAGAGCCTTCTTCCACTCTAGAGGCCTTTTTGGGGTAACACCAGGAGGCCGAGCAGGGAAGTGCGGGAGGAGAGCTCAGCCTCCTGTGACTCTTCTTGATGTCGGCTGAACTGTTTGTTGAAGATGATATTGTGTTATGCTCTAAAATAGACAACATATATCTACTGGACAGCAAAGGGGTTCACTGAGGGATATAGATCTCATCTTCCAGTATTTTTGCTGGCAACATGGGCAGAATGTAGTAATGAGCAGTCCAATAGGGGCAGACAAAGCCAATAATCTTCAAGACCTACTGTTGTTTCTTGTTGAGATGTCTCCTATGGGCTTCACCATATGATACATTCAACTTTTTTTTCAAAGAGGTATCAATGGCAACTGGAATGAGTGTTAGGGGGGGGAGACATGCTTCCAGCCTCCAGTTCCTACCACTCAATGAGCCCAAAGAATGAGTGCCTCCATATGTCCTAATGGACCCTCTTTCAGAGGGATTTTACACAACAGCTTCTTCAAAATATTGACCTTCTTTCAGCTAAGACCCTTGTAGTTTGGTCTTTGGTGATAATTATTGATTTTATTCCTACTGCTGTATGTTCCTGAAAAGGGTGATTTTTGGTGAGCATCTGGTACAGATTCCCTCCCAGCGCAAACCAATCTACACCCTCATTTGTAGGGCAGTCATTTTAGGATCTCAGGGGTCCGATACCCAACTGTGTAGATTATTCCCTGTGGTAATCCAAAATCTTCACATCTGTCATCAGTAAGTAGGATGTTCACAGGCTTCAAATACTGGTGTATGATCTTGCTGGAGTGTAGGAACTGTAGGCCACATACCAGCTCTGCGGTGATATACTTCACCACCTTGAGTCCAGAGGCTGGCCATAGGAAATCAGGTGATGCAGTGGAAAAAAAACACTCACTGCGCTGGGAGTCAGAGTTCAATCCCAATGGACCAGCTGCAACACTGTGTCAGTGAAACCGTAGTGATTGCAAATATGTTGCGCTAGGTCCTAATATAACATTCTTATTATTCACCCTCTAAGTGTTTATATACATTGTATGCCAACATGGATTCCTATGATTATACACAGTGTGATACTTTCATCTAACCAATACGTGGAAGGATTGGTGACTTAATGTGTACAATATATTCATAAATAAATACAAATCAATTTTGTGATGTTAAATTGTGTCAAACAAATTATTGTGCGTTAGTATATGGGGCCTCCTCGGTGATTGACCACCACGTTGCTCCCTTACGTGGTGTTACAGTTGGGCTAATTGAAGTTACGAGGTCTCTCCCCGAGACAATAGTATTGGTAGAAGTAATATCTGGATATCATCCAAACTAAACCTGTTTTTAAATGTCCCAGAAGAGAAAAAGAAAAAAGGGTTCAGATGGTTACTTCCCTTTCCTCTGAGGCGTCCGGTAGGTTTTTTTGAGCTATATAGTCCCCCAAAAAATTGTCCACAAAACTTGCCCCGGGGTATTCCTTATGGTCTCCTTTGGTTTCCACTTTGTTAATTTATCCTCCGGATAGAGTGACTGGCTGTGGCTCTCTCCTTCCCCTCCGGTTAACTCTCTCCTCACCACCCTTTGTTTAGTCAGTTGGCCATTTTAGCATATCAAAGCCACCTGAGCTCAAGCAGACAACTGTTATGCCAGTAACTGACCACTCAATCACACACAGCCAACGTCCAGTCACTCTATCCACAGGATAGGTTAACAAAAACCAAAGGAGACCATAAGGAATATCCCGGGGCAAGTTTTGTGGACAATTTTTTTGGGGACGATATAGCTCAAAAAAAAGATGGAAGTAACCATCTGAACCCTTTTTTCTTTTCTCTTCTTGGACATTTAAACACTGGTTTCGTTTGGATGATATCCAGGTGATGCAGTGCCCCACCTATTGCAAGCTCCACTATGTAATATCTGTAGCTGCATGTGTGGAGTGTCCCATATCCATTCATCTTTTCGCTGGAGGACATTGTGCTCAATTATGAGGTTTTTATATGAATTTTCCATAGCCCCATTTTTCCAAATTTTTCTACAGTCATGATGACAGCGCCTATCATGTGGCTGGTGTAGGACTGGAACTGTTTATTCATCATCTTCATGAGTTCAAGGGACAGGTTCAGCGACTGCTTTTCTATTTGATCTTCTTCCTTATGAAGTTTTTTTTCAGCCTGGTGTTTTTCTGGAAAGAGCCCTGAACCTGAAAAAGCAAAACAAATTTATTTTGGCTTGCGCTATTCTAACTTTAGGGTAGATCTCGCTTTGTCCGCATCTTCGTTGTCTACAATTGCTCAGTAAGCCTGTGGATTTCTTCCTTGCCTCACCTGGCCATGCTTGACCTTTCCTGATGCTACGTATTTGTCTTCCAAAGTTTAGTGTTTATAAGCCTTTAAGCTGAATTTCCCTCTGACCTATAACTCTGGATTTCCTCCCTTCTTTTATGCCTTCTACATACGATGTGTGTTTCACTCCATGCAGTCAGTCATTTGTTTTTTTGCAGGTGACAAATTTGATACGAGTCTTGAGGTACTAGATCTTGAGCTTTCCACAATTGTGCATCATTTCTGTATGTAGATTTTCTGCCTGACATTGGGTTTGTACCTCTTGCTCTAACCCATTCTTTTTGTAAGGCTCACCTGAGCTGCTTCTGATCTCTGGAGAACATTGATGCTCTTCCAGTATCCCAGGAACTGGTGTCCTATATTTATGCTTATTTTTTAGCCCTAGAACAGCTCCAATCTTGCGTATAAAACATTTTTGCTGGTTTTGCGAGTCGTATCTTCTCTACTGCCATCTGCTCTTTAGGTGTCTCAGACCTTCTGAGATTAAGGAATTGGTGTGGTGCTTCAATTCCATCTTCTTTTGTTGCCAGATTTTAAGCTGTCCTAAAAATCAGATCTGTGGCTCCTCTTTCCAAACTTCCTTGGTGGCCGTTTGCTGCATTCTTCACATGGATTTTCCAGGATAGATTTAATCTTCTTTTCCAGATCTTTCCTCTGTTCTGGTTATCAATACATTTTCGTTAAGAGTTTTTGCAGAAAAAAAACATAATTGCATTGTATTGTTTTTTTAAAAAGATGATAAATGATAAAAATGTCCATTTAAGACAAAATGGTAACCTTAACAGGCACCCTCTCCTTGCATTAACCTTAAAGTTCAGCCAAAACTGAGAATGATTTAAAACCTTGTAATTCTTTTTGCTAACTGTATATCGTTGGGGAGACTTTCCTTTAGTTCCTGTCTTGTAGACACAATGAAGGGAATTTATCAAAACTGGAGCAGACAAAATCTGGAGCAACTGTGCATGGCAACCAATCAGCTTCTCTCTTTCATTTTCAAACAAACTGAAGAGAGAAGCTGATTGGTTGCTATGGGCAACTGCTCCAGATTCTGTCTGCCACAGTTTTGATAAATTCCCCCAATAGGTTTTATACAACAGTTTCTTAGTTCAGCTTCTTAATGAGAATAAAAGTGAACTTCTTGAAATCAATAAAAGTGCATTTACAGAGAACTAAGGGTCAGTGGTGGTATTCTCTTACAGTATTCAGCTTACACTGTATGGTTAAATGTCTTGTGTACCGCTGACCATTACACCTACAGTAATGGCGCTTGTTGGACATCCCATTCCAGAACCATGGCCATAAATATAGAGTTGGTTCCCTCTTTGCATCTTTAACATCCTCCACTCTTCTAAGTAGGCTGTCCACAAGATTATTAAGTGTGTCTTTGGGAATTTGTGCCCATTGTGAAGTCAGGTACTGATGTTGGTGTTTCAATTCATCCCAAAGGTCTGTTAGACCCCCTGATGTCTCCTTTGCACTGCACCTTTAAGCAGCATATACAAGTAATTGGGTGGCTTTTGAGACACTCGAGTAACTTCTATTTTCTACAGCAGAGCCTGTAGATAACTTTTTTTTTAAAAACAAGCTCACAACTGTTAAGGTCCTTTCTGTTATAGGGTGACAATGCTTCCCATTGGGCTCCTGAATTGTAACCCCTTCACACAAGCTTTGGAACGGGACTACCATCAGGAAAGCTGACCGTTGGTTGCCTATTGTGCCTGTCAGAGAGGTAGACCATTGGCAAACTGAATGACCTCACACAGCAGGCTGAGAATGCTCCTGCTAATGTTGAGGCAGTGGCTTAACATTATCAGCCTGCTATAAGAAGTGCTGTTACTGCCAGGATTTCCAGGAAGTAATGTTTGCACTGATTCACAAAACAAAAATTTGCTTGAGAAAAGTGCACATTGCAAGACATGATGCCAAACATACAGTAGATTTTAGGTTTGTTTACACTTTAACCATGATGCATCAGTGGAGTTTAGTGACGAAATACATTAATTGGCAACTTTGGTTAGTGGGCTCATGTAAGGGTAGAGTCTTCTAAATCTTGGTATTTTTAAAGGTAAACCCAGTTATATGCAAGTTAAAAGACACCTGGTTACCAGACTAAATATATGGAGTTGATTTACTAAAGGAATTGTGAATCTCCACCTGATAATTTGTAGTTGTGTTCACTTTAAATACCCAGCCATTTGCAGATAAAATGAACAAACAGAAAATAGCTTTTTACGTTATTGGATAATCGAGGTGAACATAGCTCACCCTCTCTCCTCTTTTAATATATCAGAACCGTAACAACTGTACGGCTCATTCCAAAAAGATGCTTATCCTTGTGCTGAAAACAAGGATGCTTTTCTTAATTTAGCCATGTGACTTCCTCGGCAGATACAAAAGAATACATTAATGCAGTTCTGTGCTCACTGATGAATCCTTCAACACATTTTAAAAATGTAAAATAGAAACAAACAATGTGAGTACCTGAATTTACATGTTATTAACCTGCATTATTGTTACTAGATGGAGCCGAGTAGCATAGAAATTACACATTATATTAAATGGTAGTACTGCTGTGTGAAACGCGTTCACCCAGGTATACGTTGGTCTAAGCCTTTATAAATTAGCTCCTATGTGTAGAAACCATCATTGAGGTAGCAGCCATGAGACACTGTGCAAAGATCAGAGAGGGAAGCCAGAAAAATAATTTAACGAGGTCAATACTTCAATATTGGTCAATATTAAAGATATGGGTAAAATTCCTCTTCAAGTTTCCTTTAACCCATCCATTTCAGATATTCATATTACAGTTTTGAACAATGAATCAGTGTGGCTGTACAAATAGCTTTTTAAAATAAATAATTTCCTGCATTTATGAAGGCATCATAGTTTTAAAAACATTATACCTAATGCACACCACCACAATGCAGAATTGCAACAAAACATGAAAAAATTGAGTATTTATTGCTGAAATCCCATATTGTATTTGTACATAAATTGTAGAAAGAAGTTAAGGTCATTTGGATTGGTGAGCACAACTGCACAAGATTCCTATACAAGTGCTACTTTTTCTCTCTCTATAAATATATCTAGGGAAATTGCTCTATTAGATTGCATTTAAGTAGGAAAAAGTGCAGAAGCAGAAATGGCAATGTGTCTTGCATCAAAATAGCCTGTACTTTTTGCAAGAAAAGACATCGCCTTTTGCCAGTGTTTTTAACAAGAGTGAAAGTGGTGCCTATTAACATACCAATGGCTGCTGTTCTAAGGAAATGTCAGTAAGAGACATTTCTAAACACAGAATTGGTCACTAAAATCTTAACTAGGAAATTTACATTTCAATGGACATGTTACGTATTGCAGTCCCAAACTGTAGCAAGCAGAGACTACTAGACTAGGCATCAGGAAAGGATTTTAGTCTCTGGTCTCAAGCTGTGCACAGACATGAAATTACAGTGGGTAGATCTTACTGTCAAATGATTAAACTTTAGAATGAAAATGACAAACATACATGCTTGACTTGGCTAAGTGTTTGTTTTTAACCATTGAACAGAAACCTCGAGCCTTATGTCATGGGCAAAAGTGACCAACAAAAAAAACAAAAAACAATTTTGGTAAAGTCTTTTCTTGACATCTGTCAGCCACGGGTGCATAGTTTGAAAATGTAAAGACCATGGATTTCTGGGAAGAATCAAAATCATAAAAAAGAAGTTATGCATAGTTCTAGGTAGACAAATACAAGTCACTTCTAGTGAGCATTGAAAATGTGGTGCAAATGTTCAAGTGTATGTAAACCCCAAACATTTTCTTTGCTCTGGATGGAGTAGGAAACGATTAGAGCCCCTTTCAGGATTTTATTGCCGTGCCCCAGTTGGGGAGATTCACCCACTCTGATGACCATTGTCACCTGGTCGGAAAGTGGGGGGAAAATCCAATGTTTTGAGTTGTCACCAGAACAGCAATACAAGGGAAATCTCTCCAAAGTAAGGTAAATTCAAAACAATATTGGAAGATTTTCTGTTGCTTCCTTTTGTGTTTCCAGAACATAAAGGAAGTAAAAGGTAAATCTAACTAATGAGACTCATGGTGGAAAAAAAATCCTACTCTATCCAAAATGAAAAAAAAAAAAAATGGCTTTAGATATTCTTAGTTTAGACAGGAATGAGTACATACTCTGAAGTCAGTCAAAAAGTATAGCATTCTGTTTACCAATAACACTTTTTGAAAGCCGCTTATGCAATGAATAAGCCAGTTGGAATAAAACTATGCATACAAATACTACTATGATACATGTCAAGGAAAAGGGGCTTGTAGAAGAAAAAAAGATGGGAGAGAGAGGGCAGAAGTGCCTTTATAGTATAGTACATTTTGATGCAAATTCAATTAGTGCAGTAAAGGGCTAAAGAGGTGAAGAATGAAAAGCACACATCTGGTGAGGCTGCGGAGTCCACGGAGGTGGTGTACAAAACCTAAGAAAAGCGCAGAGAATAGATCTGTCTCCGCACTGGCCTTGGGGAGATGGTTGCGTTCAGATGCTCCAGGTTGGCTCAAAACCACTCTACTCCTACACGTAAACTGAGAAATGTTAGAATAGTGTGATCAAAGAAACTGGAAAAAATGTATATGGTGCCAAGGTGCCCAAGTTGAAGAATAAAATCTCAAGAGATCAACAACTTCTTAAAAGGTAAATATTGATGCATGCTTTGATCCCACCGCTGAGCACTTATGCATATTAGTGCATATCAGCCGCCATCAAACTTGTGTCACACTAATTATCCGAAGATGTGGCAGTGAACCACAAAATGTGTTAAATATTTACCTTTTATGGGGATGACAATCTCCTAATATTTTATCCGACGACCTGGGAGCCTCTGCCATCAGACGGATATATTTCATATTTTTTTCTGATTTCTTTAGTCATATACAAAAAAAATAATTTTTTTTAAATTTTAGTCTATTTAAAATGGAATATTTTCAGGAACATAGCTGTAAAACTTAAATCAATTTCTGTATGTAGGGTTATTATTAGGTATAGGTACTAGATATCACGGGACAGATACTTGACTCTTTTGTTATATTTGTTTAGATGGGCATTAGCAGGCTTACTAAATAAGGCAGTATAAAAAGCATGGATGATAAATCAGTTTTTGTAATCCATGGCAGGCAATCAGATTTCATTCTACATCTGTTTTCTGTAGTGAGAACTATTAAAAATAGCTCATTGGTATCCCTGGGTTACCGGGCTTTATATATTTCTTAACCATAAAAAACAAACCTGTAATATATTAACTTGTCATTTAAAGCCCCACTCCAGCAAAACTTTTTATTTCGCCTTTTATAGAGCAGGGAAGGGTTAAGAGCCTCTTTCAGGTTTTATCATCTTCTGTGTCCTGTGGGGATTTCTCCTCAGTAGTCTGGTCAGGACTAAAAATTATGGGAAATCTATCCAACAGGTGCACAAACAAAAACAAGTTTGTAGTTTGAGTGATTAAAACCTCTGAATTTTTATTGCTGTCTGTACCTTCCAGTGCCGCTGACTTCAGCGCCCCACCTCTCCGAGGAAAAATCTCCCCATTGTGGTCTTAAGACAAAACTAGAAAACCAAGATAACTTTTAAAGGTTAATTGCACTTTAAAACAAAGTGAACATATCCTTTTGGCTCCTTTCTACTGACCTATCCCACCCTCACCCCTTCACAGATGCTGGACTTGATAGACTATAACTTCAATACAAATTAGCTAACTAAACATGAAATGGTATTGAGCTTGGAGTGGTGGCTACTTTACAACACACACAGGGACCATGGGGAACAAAAGTAATCACCCTCCAGAAGGAAGGACAGTGCCATCATGAATTCAGAGATGATTGGAGGATCTACAGCCCACTGATACACAAATAAGATACATTTGTTAATAGTTAAGGTAAGGCTTTTCATCTATTGCAAGATATCCGTGCATTATTCCTATTGAGTCAGCCACATTTCTTGCCATTTAAGAAAGTTGCTTTTACACTTAGGAAAATTACACTTAATGTGACCAAGTTCATTAACAATGAATAATCATGTTAGATCACCACCAAAGGAAAGAACCCTTCAAAATACAAACACTACAAAAGATTTATTAGATTACAAAATATAGGCATATATTTTTGAAGAATCCATGTGTTTTGGACAGTCAGCGAAATGGAACCTTATCTTATTCTGTATCATCTTCTCTAGGGCGCTTCCGTGGGTTAATTTCAAGTTTTACTGAGTCCGTCTCAGGCTGAGCAACTTGTACATCACGGAATCCTTGGTACTGTAAAATAACAAGTAACTGCATGTAAGCTGCATGAACTGCTTTTATATGATAAAATCATATTTTATAATTATTTAGCATTTAAATCCTCCCACTATTAACACAACTTTTTACCGTTTCTAGAGGGTTTGCAGACCATAAAAACAACAAATAAGGTAGCCCCATTACCCTTGTTTGTTAGGGCCTTTTCTTTTGCCTTGTCAGAGGCTGGGATATGAGGAAGCAAAGACCTGCAACTACCAAGATAACCACCCCCGCACAGAGACACAGTGGAGAACAAGACATGGTAAGTCAGTAATGTGGAAATGATCCACTGCAGGAAAAAACACCGGAAGTACTGGTGACTAGATCTTTGCCCTCTGCCTGCCTCTTTTTGTGCACAGCTTGCACTTTAATATGTTAAACATGCAGTTCTGAAAAACCCCATAAAAACACCAAAACGTATGTTTTTTGTCTGTTGGGAACTTGTATTGTTATGAAAAATAATTACCCAAGCACATTGCTTCAAGCAATGGGTGAGCTGAAAATTTAATGGCATGCAGTTAAAGAAGAACTCTGGGCAAAACGTATCAATCCTTGCAGTGGGTCTACCACCACATTGCAAGAGTACACTGCTCTTTTTTTGTCTAGAAAAAAAAGAAGTTGTACTAACCCGAACCGCTGAGCCGGCTCCCTGCTTCTCCACTCTCTGAAGCCTGTCTCCTCCTACACTTCAGCACTGAAATGTTCCTCAGCGTCTGTGTATAGAACATGATGATTTAAGGACCTTGGACCACTGCAGAGGAGGGGGAGAGAGGCTGTAAGGACTGATCTAAGAACAACCTAGCTTGGCGAAAGTATAACTTTTTTTTTTAGCACCTTCACAAAAATGAGCAGTCAGCCCTTGCAGTTGGTGGGATAGCCCCACTGCAAGGGTTAATAAAAGTTTTGCCCAGAGTTCTTCTTTAAAAGTACGTCCTTGAAAACAATCATGAACTTGTGCAAGTCGCATGTCAAATGTTTTTGTTACTATTTGCCAGGTGCACTGACCACCCTATACCTAAAAGGATATTACATTCCAACAATTAAATCTGTTCTATTGATTCTAATGAGGTTCAGTTTTCAAAACCATTTGAAATGTTTCTTTCTCCAGTTGCAAATGGTCTGAATGTCCTACACAAATGGGTGGTAAAATATATGTAAACCCAAGAACAAACATTTAATATATTGCAGTTTACCAGTCCTTAGATGTGGAGGCCGCATTTGTTTTATTTTTTTCTGGCTTTTCCCCCCCCTTTATTTTAAATCTGGTGATCCTGCCAGTAACACTTCTAATGCTAGAGTGTCAACGCTCACTCACTATGTAAAAGAAGTGTTTGTCACCACAGGACAGGAAGTAAAAGAACCACAGAACACCTCCCACTCTCCTCCGTAACATTCAGAGGAGGCTTTTTGTAGTTCACTGTGAGACCAGAGAGACTAGGCTTAAACCTATGTTTGAGATTTCAGAGCAGCATTGTCAGCTCGCTCGAGGAACAAAGCAGCTCACTGAATTTCCAGCTAGTATTTATCAACAGGTTTTTTTATGCACATATCAAATAGATTTAAATGGTAATTTTACAGATCAAAAGGGAGCAAATAAGTGAAGTTCACTGTTAGGGATGTTTAGATACGATTTAAAATAATGCAGACGCTGTACAGCTTAAATTTTACTAAGTCACATAGTGCTGCTTACCGTGATGTCATATTGCACGGTGCTTTTTTTCTGGCTTGGTGACTTGCACAGTGTTGCACACCTGTAATAAGTGGATACACTCAATTATAGATTACCAAGCTGTGACATATATATTACTTTAGGAACAGCCAATTAGAATAAGAAGTACTGGTTGACTTAAACCAAAGGCAACTAATACATTTTTAAAAGTTTAATTTGTTTCAAATCAACTATAAAACTGTTTATTTTAATTGTACAGCCCCACTGATTTATTTTTACCACAATTTAGTAAGTGATTAAGGTTTCATGAATTCAAACAAAATAAAGTTAAACTAAGCAAGCCGTTTCCCAGTAATGATCTGTAATTGAATATAACACAATGTTTGCAATCTTAAAATTACATTTAATAAAAAAAAAAAAAAGTACAAACATTCCAACAATCCAATCAACCTCAAACCTAATTTTTGTAAGAAATTAGAAACATCTATTTAAAAATAATGGGGGAAATTTATCAAAACTGGAGCAGACGAAATCTGGAGCAGCTGTGTATGGCAACCAATCAGCTTCTCTGTTCGGTTTGTTTACTTAAGATTTGAAAATGAAAAGGTGGATGCTGATTGGTTGCCATGCATTGCTGCTCCAGATTTTGTCTGCTCCAGTTTTGATAAATTCCCAGGTCTTGCACACGACTTTATGCAAGACCTGTAGTTGCCTATAGGCTTAGGCTCACACTTGTCCTGTCCTGTTCAGATGTGGACCCTGTACCCATTGAAGTAAATTACATGATGACAGCAGCTGCATCTGTCAGTGCCTGTTTGCAAATAATCTTACATGGTATGATTAAATGTGGTTTGGAATAGATGTTTTTCCCTGGATGCAGAATAGATGCGACTCATCTATCCGAAACTGCGTGTAAGTGTTTGCACGCTCCCATGATGGACTACAATCTCACGTTTGGTTTATTAACTTGTATTGAGATTCTAGTCTTTCACGGGAGTGAGCTTGGAATGGTGACTACCTTAAAAACACACACAGAGACCACGGGGAACAAAAGTAGCCACCCTCCAGAAGGAATGACAGTGTCAGAACCAATTCAGAGATGATTTGAGGCTCTACAGCTGAATGATACACAAATAAGATACATTTTAGTTAATAGTTAAAGGAGAACTATGAGGCAAGTGTTTTTCACTCAACCTCATAGTTCGAGCTGATGTGCGACAACGAAACTGTCACACGTCTGCTCAATAGATTGGGAAGTGAGCAAACACATACCGCCGCTTGCTCACGTCCCTGCAGAGAGCCGTGACTGTCACTCAAGGCTCCCTGCAGGGATTCCCCCCCTTCCCTCCAGCGCTGACTGGCAGAATGGATGGGGCAGGTACAGCTGGCTCTGCCTCTATATAGGCAGAATCAGCAGTCAATCACACAGCTGGGTGAATCTCGACAGTAATGTCGGGATCCGTCCCGACTGTGGCAGTCTCAGTATACCGCGAGCTGTAGCTCGTGGTATACTGAGCTTTAGGTCACGGGAGGACGCTAGTTTATGTCCCTCCGTGACCCTTAGGAGAACTATGGGGAAAAACACTTATCCCATAGTTCTCCTTTAAGGTACTTGAATGTATTTTTAAGGTTTCACTCCTGAGTTTAGTGCCACTTTAAGCCAGCCATACACTGTTATATATTTATAGCAGAACGAAAAAAAAATCTAACAGATTCCTTCCCTAACAGATGTTAGGGATGCACCGATACCGACGCGGATACTGTGCATTTTCACGAGTACGACGCCCCGATACCAGCACTTAAAATGTTTAAATACATTTGACTGCTGTAAGGTCCTGCACTTGCTGGGGACCTCGCGGCAGCTGTTTATAGAACCAGCCCCCACCCACACAGCCTCCTGAGATGATGCCCCGCTACTTCAATTTTCTGATCAAATGATGCCAGAAGGTAGGCTGCTGACAGGGCCACTGGCTGAGAAACTTTTTTTGACTTTTTTTTAGACCTATTTGGTTCATTCAGGTAAACACAGGGGAGTGAAAAACAGAGGTTGTTAACTTAACAATGTTAAAGTTTAACTTTGAAAAGTGTATGTCAACTTTAAAAAGTACATGGTAATAAAGGTGAACCAATGTTCATTTTCAATCATGTGCAGAAGAAAAACAGAATTTTTCCTGGCGCATGATTGGTTGATTGACATGAACACGTCTCTAATCCCGTGGTCTCCAAGCATACAAGTAGTAGCATCAGAGATCTATTTTAAATCTCAATGTTAATCCAAATTAGTCTGTCGAAGCAGCCAGACAAAAGACCCACTCAAAAAACAAAGATATTCTTAACACTGCATTGCTCAAGATCATCCACTCGTACAGAAACAAGCCCTTAGTATGAACTCCACCCTAGGAAATACTTACCAGGTCACAAGACCTCAAAAGCAGCTAAGAGGTGATCCACAAAGCCACCCCACAAATGGTTCACATGTCTCTGATCCACTCCGTGTTCTATCCTTTATGGTTTGGTTTTCATCTTGCTTTAATAAATATATGCACACTAAAGCTAGGCACAGCACACTACAAGATAAGTGTAAGTGCACCGAGAGTTTTTTAAACATTTGATACAGTTTTGGGACTAAATAGATGGTAAATGGTGCTTTGGCTGCAACTACTATTCCTCCATCTGTGAAAAGGGTCTGGGGGGTCTCAGCACATTGTAGCTGTGAGTGTAAAGACCTGTCACAATCTGGGATCAAGCTCGGAGTCCAGTAGCTGAAACAGCAGGCAAATTTGTGGTATAACAGGCCGGGTTTGGTACACAAGCAGACGGTAGTGTATAGAAGCAGGCAGAAGCGTAGTCAGCGAACAAGCGGAGGTCAGTAGCCAAAGGTATCATGTATGAAGCAGAAGACGATGAGAGTAGTCGGTGAATCAGCAGCCAAAGGTCGGTACACTAGTAGCAGTATGAGCAGATTGTATCACAGAGGGTGAAGGAAGCAAGGTATTGGCAGGAGCACAATAATCTGGCAAACAGGAAGTGCAGAGGCATGGCTTAAATAGGAAGTTCAAGGGAGGAGCAAGGAGTTCAGCAGAAACTAGGTTTAACTGAGGATTACACAGGAGATCAGGAAAGGAGCTATCCATGGTTCTAAGGTGGCTTAGCAGGTAGAACCACTGCCAGCTACAGCAGAGGCCATGGGTTCAGATGCGGTTCCTGACAGACCCCTGTCATAGAGCAATATGAGCTGAAGTCAATATAAAGCTTCTCTAGAATGATCTGTGCAGCCTACTGGTGTTTTTATTGTGACTCTGACCCTGTGGGAACAAACATGTCCCGATTTGAATAAAACAGTTAAAAAACATTTCAACAGCTTGAGCTAAAAATCACAGCCCAATAATAGAAGAAAACTTATATTCTTTAATGCTGAGTACAATGCAAAAGATGAATGCCTCCACTATTAATATTGTTTTACAGAGCAAAAATGAGAAGAGATTTAAAGCAAACCCATAATTGAAAAATGGGCAGAAATGTAATGAACTGTGCTTTCAAACCAATTAATGAAATTACGGTGATAAGCTAAGAGTGTGCAATTTCCACATCATCTTCACTTATGCGTCTTTTAGTGAAGCACCATTTTAAAATTCAGTTTGACACACACAGAGGACTTTCATTATGAAAAGCCTTATGGAGATCTTGTAGAAAAGCTGCCTGGGTAGTAATGCTGTTTACATAAGATGTACACACTCAGCTATATTCATATTTAAACTAATTGCCCCCAAGTGTGATACAATAGTCAGTAGTGGCTGAATATTGTCATGGTGTAACTATTCTAGTTGCTTGTTCATTGCATCTATCTAAATACTACTCATAATTATTACTAATATCATTTCTTTTTAATTAATGTATGTGGCTGTAATCCAGTAATCTCATCATAGATCTACAATATTGAGAAGAGCTTCTAATATCTGCAGCAATGGTTTTAAACTAAAATATATTCAGTAGACAAAACACAAGTAATTTTTTATTTCAACTAAAATATAAGGAGTGGGCCAAACACACAGGTCTTTTTTATTTACTATTCAAAACCAACTATTCAAGATGCACCAAACGGGGGAACCTAATGACAATTCAGAAGACAATGATTGGGCTTTGAGACAACTACTTTATTTTTGTTCTAATTCTGGATATACATTATACTGCTGTGCCACACATTTCCAATCTTTTCTCTGAAATCTTCAAAATACACAATCAGAACAATATATACAAGTTGCTAAATTACTCCAGATTTAAAGGGGTTTTTCACTTTCACAAAGAAAATTAGAGATTATTCATGTGTACATTTATGTTCAGTGTTAGGGGTCAGTCTGTTGATCAGCTGCTGCCCATGTGTAAAAGAAGCAGCTTTAAGGCATTTTGCATAAATATGTAGGTACTTGGTGAACATTTTCATTACTAACTGCTCCCCAACTACTTGACCGGGAAAGGGGTACTGAGCCATATGTTCATTGAGTATTTGCTGCCAAGAGCAATGAATGCACACTCAAGCCATGTTCTTCTGTTGATTTAAATTACTTCGTCTTGCAGCTCCCCCACTGGGAGAGCATTCTCAGCCAGGAGAAAATTAAACATGTGTAACAGAGATGATGGGTGTGCTTGTGCAAGTGTCTGTGTGAGCTTATCCATTAGCGTTCTCCCGTGACCCAAAGCTCAGTATACCGCGAGCTACAGCTTGCGGTATACTGAGACGCCACCGCCGGGACGGATCGCGACAATGCTGTCGGGATCCACCCAGCTGCGGGATTGACAAGTGGCTCTGCCTATCCAGAAGGCAGAGCCAGCTGTGCCTCCCCCGTCCGTTTCGCCAGTCAGCGCTGCAGGATCGGACAGGGGAGGGGGTAATACCTGCAGGGAGCCGTGACAGTCTCTGCAGGTGTAGATCGAGAAGTGAGCGAGCGACGCTATGTGTTCGCTCACTTCCCGATCTACTGAGCCGACCTGTGACAATTAAACTGTCACAGGTCGGCTCAGATTATGAGGCTGAGTGAAAATCACTTGCCTCATAATTCTCCTTTAATGTCGTAGACCACGAAAAGTCATGAGCCTAAACAGGAAAGAGTTGACTAGTGGGGGTGTGACTGGGGAGACCCGGCTGTTTAGCACATAAGTTGTGGTCCTTCAGTTTCTCTATGAAAAAGGAAACTAAGGTGTTATAGAATTACTTTTTATTAATTGATAGAAAAGACCGTGGACAATTCCTTTAAAGTGGTCAAAATTATTAGATGGTAGCAAGGCAGTAGAAATAGAAGTAGATATGACTGTCCAAAAAAAAAACACCAACTTGAGGCTCTTATAGATATGCCAAATCATGGTGTATGCTATTTTAGCAATAAAATAGAGGGAGAATGTTACAAAATTTTCCATCCAGTCTTTTACCCACTGTGGTGGTAGTCTCGGATTGTCTGTCTTGGTCTGAAATGTCCATAGGCCATTTAACACCTGTCTGATCCTGCTGCCTTAAAAAATATCTGACAACGGACAATTACACAACAGCCTCATTTTAATTATAGCAGTTTGACACCTAATTAGTTACGATGAGCAACACACAAACCTCGGCCATCCTTTTAAAATCTTCACCATTCATAATAGCAAATCCACCTGTAGTTGCCACACAGTGGCTTATGTGTCCTTACAGCCGAGTTGCCAGCTTCCAAATACTATGTACTGGTGAAGACGCTGACATTTTATAATTGCATGAATGTTTTAAAAAAATATTGTAATTCTTTAATACAGTGATGCCACTCGTCATTGTGAAATGCTAAACATCTTCCTATGAGAACCATGTTAAGAAGGCACAGCATTTTTGTCAATTTAATCTTAGAGAGTGGCATTCTACTCAGCTGAACAAATTATGTATTGTAAAAGCATTTTCACAGCTTTCCTCTTTTGCGGACTCCATGGCAACTTATTGCTGACAAAGACGTACTAATCCAGAAAAAAGTCAGGATGAAAGATGTTTTGTGCATTTTAAAATCACTGAATTAGAAACAAACAAATAAATGGACCAAGTGTTATGCTCTGACTACAGCAAGACAGAAACACTGGATCTGTTGTTTATGTGCTTCAATGAGCACAATCACCTTCAGTAAATTCTATTTACATTTCAAAAAGAGGCAAAATCTAACAGCCCATGCATAATGAATATAAAACCATAAACAGCGGTAAATTTAAAAGGAGAACATATGCATTAAAAATTGAATAATTTGGTTATATGTACATTAGAGAAAAGAAGAAAATCACATTGTTATGAAAATGCATAGGGCTCTTGAAATGGCTAATGTAAGGCAGAAAATAAGGCCACACTCAGTACTTTTAATGTGCTTTACATGCAGAACCATTAATCTTAATGGCAGGTGCACTTGCTGCAACCAGCACCAATAATGGAGCATGTAGGCTGCTCCAAACTAAAATGCATAGATGTAAACTTCACCTTGAAGAGACACTGTCACCATGATTCAGGTTAAAGTGACAGTGTCTCCTGATAGCCCCTTTAGCAAGGTACACCCATAAATCCACACTCCCTTGTCTTCTTACCGCTGCAGGAGTCAAAGCCTACCCAGGTGGATGACATGATGCCCCCTTACCCTTATGTGACATTGTTTAGGCCTAAAGATTGGCCGCTCAGGCCTGAGCACTGTCACCTGTTCACCCATACCAGAACACCCTGCCAATTAGAGCAAGGGTGCAAGGGTTCTGATTGAGTGGGGTGACAAAGTGCAGTTCACTCCCTCGTCACCTCTTGCTGGAGTTGGGCTGTCAGGAGGCACAGTCATTTTGCCCTGAGGGCAGTGTCTCTTTATAGATGAACTGGCTATAAATTAAAACCTGTTTGCCTTAAAGTACGATCTACTACATTTGCAGAAATGTGAATCTGCTCCTGTTGAGGCATGAATAATAATAAATAAAAATAATAAAAAAGGTCACATGATACAGCATTTTCTAATCTATGTAGGCTGTACTGCCCCTCAAAATTACATAGTGGAAGTGACTGGATCAAAGACATTGTGAAGGTAGGGGGTACTTGACTAGCTGTTTTCTGTAAGCAGAGCAGGGAAAGACTGTTAATTATGTCATCCTCCCTTTTCAAGGTAACCCATTACATATTTCAATACACACAGGTCCTTAAGTACCGCAGCGCTGAATACTGAAAAATGGCCTGGCCAGGAAGGGGGTCTAAACACCTGGTCTTGAAGTGGTTAATGTGATCATTAGCATTAAGCAGATCCCAATTAAACTGTAAAAAAAAACAACAAAAAAAAACCCAAAACAAATTAGTTTCCCTTTAATGATCTATCTTAATTAAAACAGAAGGTTTTTTTTTAATCTGAAAAATAGGTCTATTGCTAGGCCATTGCCAGAAAGCCAGAACCATTGCTTAGAAAGAATTATTTTTTTTCACAGTTGAAATGTGAACATACATTAAAATCCCAATAGCTAAAGAGCACTAAACAGCGTGATCATAATTGTATGATATATACACACCTTTGCATACCCTCCCAATGTAGTGTTAAACGACTAGTTGCTGCATGTGCCCAACTGTCCCCTGCAAAAGAAGCATACATGAATTCAAAATAATTATTAAAGTGGCAGTCCACATGAATAGTTCCACCGAACATAAAAACTTAGTTTAAGGGCAATCCAATGTATTTAAGCCTGCCCTGTTTCCTACATAGCTCTGGTATACTAAGATCCCTCTTCTAGAACTTTTTCTCCCTCAGCAATTACTATTACATTGGGCTTTAGCCTGTCTATTGAAACTGAATGAATTACCCATTTATTCCTTAAAAGAATTCAGATGACAACATCCATAGCAGGAGGAACACCAGCCAACACCCTTAAAACATGAAGCCTTGAAAGTACTTAAAGCGGATCTAGACCCACCAATTTAAAGGTCTCCCAAAGCAGTTACTTTCAAGGCATTCCAACTGTCAAGGTTGTCAGTGTGCTTTTGTCAGCTCTCAACCAAACTTCTAATCCCTCAAATGGCTGGTGCCATAGTTGATCACATGTGCAGCACGATGGCAACTGCAAACCAAATAGAGGCTGGTGATGGTTCCTTCCTTGGCTGCAAAGTATAGCAGGGTGTAGTTCCACTTTAAGGAGTTAGTGGGTGTGTGTGCACTTACACACTAGATCCATACTGAAACACAAAGGAAAATAAATGTTTTTTGGTTTTCAAATAATGTGTGCACTCTCTTACTCTAACTGGAAGATCCAAAGTACCCAATCATCATAATTCCTAACTATTGGTTGGGGAGCCCTCAGTGATATGAAACTGTCCATAAACCATAGTACTTGAGTTAAGTCATTAACTTAACTATACTGTTTATGAATCCAGTCCAAAGAACTGCCATGTTAGTTTTATACTTCTAGTGTAGGAATGATGGTCTTATCTTAGCAATCAGCATTACTAAAGCCCAACTGAACTTTCATTATAAATGTGCTAAATACATTCTACACGCATCAAAAATAAAAGCTGTTCCAAGACATATAGCTATAAGAAATTCCAAAGGGCCAAATAAAAATAAATGTATCTATTTAATAATAAAATATGATGGGTAGATTGGACGCTAGTTTGTGTCCTCCTGTTACCCTTAGGAGAACTATGGGGAAAAGCCTAACCCCATAGTCCTCCTTTAACATTGAGACTTTTTGTTTGCACATGTCACTATGTTATGAGAAAAATTTGCACAAGTCACTATGAACACTATACAGTGGATGGTTTTTATCTGAACATCATGTATATTTATATTTGAGCACTTTAATTGGTGAACCTCACATTTCATTGTGTTAGGCACTTTATTTATTGATGTGGACTTTTTTTTATAGATACATTAACCGGTAACGAGCAGTGCACAATTTATTTAAGATTTTTGTAAAAGTGTGATATACATTTTTTAGCACTGCAGCTCATGAGGTTTTGTTTGAACATCTAAAGCGCAGATCATATATATATTTTGACATTTTGTTTTTGATGCACCTGAAAAGTATTTAGCTGACTAAAATAACTGAAAGGTCAGCTGGACTTCATATTTAGTATATAGTTTACAACAGTGCGCTGTGGTACCATTGGGGGGAATTTATCAAAACTGGAGCAGACAAATCTGGAGCAGCTGTGCATGGCAACCAATCAGCTTCTCTGCTTAGTTGAGATATGAAAATGAAAGAGAAGCTGATTGGTTGTCATGTACAGGCTGCTCCAGATTTTGTCTGCTCCAGTTTTGATAAATTCCCTTCAGTGAGGGGGATTTATTAAAACTGGAGCAGATGTGCATGGCAACCAATCAGCTTCTCTCTTTCATTTTCAAATCTTAACTGAACAAACTGGATAGAGAAGCTGATTGGTTGCCATGGGCAACTGCTCCAGTTTTGATAACTTCCCCCAGTGCCTTTTATTCAGAATAGCACCCAAACGCACCCAGCCATTGCACCTGCATTGCAGGACAATGCAACATGAGATAACACCCTACAGTGGATGAAGAATGAGAATACTGCATGCACAATTTTGGCCTGTTGTGGTGAATTAGGCATCCTTTTCTAATAAATAGGCTGCACTAGTGCACGTCAACATTAATGTATGTGTGTTTAACACTGCCTATACTTATTGAAAAAAAACCCCCCACCCCCAAACTAATAAAATCTGGAAACCTCCCCAGATATATGGCTCTATTCACAACTATGGGAAATTTACTGAGCGGACACAGTGAGCCCAGTGCAGATTTCTGCACAGATGTAAACGCTGCGGGAAGTCGCCACGGACAGGCAAGTATGCTCTGGGTTTGTAGCTTACATGCGGGGGGGCAGGGAATTTTCCTTTAAGAAAAAATTATCTTTAGCAAGCAGTAGATATATGCAAAAAGTGTACAAAAATAATAATAATAAAATAAAAGGTTAATACTTACCTGCGTCTTCCCCGCGCGCTCCCGTCCGAAAATGTGAAATTTCTCGGGCGGCCGTAAAGCATCTTGGGCCGGACACGTGCGCAGTTCACATTTTCGGCCGGGTTGCGAGGAGAAACACAAGGTAAGTCTATGGACGCGTGCACCCGCATGCAGACACCGTGGGACAAGCTCAGAGGAGTCAGCGCTGGATCGGAGACCCGCCGCAGCGCTGGAGGGACAGATGAAAAGGAAAGAAGTGGAATATTGGATTAAGAGGCATAATTTAAGGTAAGTGCTTTAACATGGGGGGAGGGAAAAAGATTTTTGACTGTAATGTCACTTTAACTAATCTGAAAAAAGGATAACCTCTCTATGTAGAAGGCACAGTTAAAATACCAATAATATTTTTATAAAGTTCACAAACCCACATTATGTATGGCAACCTTACTGGTACATTAATTAATTTCCGCCATGTTACCAATATTGTCCAGAATATTTATCTGATATTGTTATTTATGGATGACTGCCATAGGCCAAGCACATATATAAAGGGATCAGGTAGAAGTAAAACTGCAAACATACCAAGCCCTGAGTTAACTTTACATTTAAATAAATATAAGGAAATCATTCTGTTTCCTGTAAAATATTTAGCTAGTCAGCTCAAGGCAACCCAAGCCTCTTTTATAATTAAAGGATTTCCACTCCCGGCAAATTAAATAGGCGAGCAAAGATTAATGTTTCCACTGGGGACTGCGTCTTGCACCCAGTCAATAAAGCGCTATTTAGTAAAAAAGGGAGGAAATCCCCGAGGAGAATGTAACTGTGAATACAAATTCTCTGAATAAGTATGATGTGGAGATCTGCAGAGATTTGCCTGACAGTATGACAGACATGAGTGCAAGAGGCAGCTTGTACAACACTTATGTACTATAGGCTGCATAGATAAGTACAGAGGAGAATCCAATTCAAATATTGTAGCTGTGGCTTAAAAACATAAAATGACAAATGCTTGGGAAGCCTGAACACTGACTTCTGAGTGAATTTGATGTTTCTAAAAGTGATTTGGTGAAACTCTGGGCAAGTAATTAACTATATAATTCAAATATTTCTCTGTTTACTGTTTTACTTGCTAAAGGATTAATACTTTTGTCAGCATCTGTTGTCATTCACAGATGTCTGCCACACTACACAACCAGGAAGATCACTGTACTATGACTCTAACCCATACTGAAATATGGGGGCAGCCACTGTGGACCTTGTTCTAAAAATGCTAGCTTCCTTTTCGTCACTGACCCAGAGCAAGCATTTAGCCAGTAAAGTTAGAACACACATTTGCATTCCTTTTAGAGACCAGTAAGTCCAAGACTACTGAAGTTGTTTGTTCAATCAGTGCCTTCTGACATACTGGTGTTCAGACGTTAGTGACCCCTGACACACATTTTCAGTTGTTTGAGCCCCCTGACACAATGATGTTCAGCCGTCAGTGCCCTCTGATACAATGGCCTTCAGTCGTCGGTGCCTCGATACAATGGCGCTCAGTCGTCATTGCCACGTGACAAATTGTTGTTTAGTCATTGATGCCCCCTGAAACACTGGTGTTCAGTCGTCAGTGCCTCCCAACATACTGGTGTTCAGTCGTCAGATCCCCCTTTGATTAATGGTCAGTGGGGGCTCACTTAGAGATAACATAAGAACTTCCGTGAGAGCAGCTGCATAGGTCCTCCATTGTTGCCTCCAGCATCTCAGAAGAGCAACATTAGCACTGAAACTATGCAGGCAGCATGGGATAGGCTATTACCCAATGATGCCTGCACCTGCAAAGTGATGCTAGACCTGGGGCACTGGGCAGGAGACCAATGTCCCAGGTACACAGGGATACCTATGGCAGAAGTCAAAGTGTTGACACATCACTTTCATAGGCAATTAATGGAATATGATTCAGCTGTATTTTTATTGTGATAGTAACTTCACAGTTAAACTGTTTTGTAATGTGCTTGTTATTTTGTCTGCCTCCTAGTCAGTCCAATGTTATTAACTCAACTAGGATTAAGATGGGATGCTTTGCATGCTAGGTTGCAAAATAGACTGTGACTCAAGCTATAACAAGCGGTTGTTATCGTTAAGAATTAAGACACTGTCGCTAAGACACTTTTGAAATACGGCCACAACATTTAGCTTAGATCATTTATTGTACATGTTACTATATCTAAAGTTGCATTAATATAGTTGCTCTTTTAGAATTTGTTGAAAATAAAATCATACCTAAAGCGGGTACCAAAAAGGACTCCCTGGGTCCAATCCTTGTAGTCATCTGGTTTGTTAAAATTACCTGCAAGGAAAAACAAATAAACTACGCTAGCAGTTGTGTTTCAGGATCACCAAATTTAGCCAAAATTGAATCTTTAAACAAATAGTCTGAATAAATATGGTAATAATGCATCAAGTTTGGTAGACCCATTACAAACAAACTGGAAGCTTACTATAAGAGAAAACATGCAGCTCAACATGCCTACATGTGCAGTGCCCTTGGCCGCTATACCAAAGATGAAAGACTTATTGCAATAAAACTAAACACAAATTTGGGGATGTATGAAACTGCACTGCAAGTTTTGTGCAGAATTCTGGGAAAATCCAGGAGACGGCAATAAAAGCAGGGGAACAAACAGTATATAGCATATGGCCTATTTTTTTTTTCATGGTTGCAAGGAAGCAAGATTAGAATTGTCTGGTAATTTTAAATACTCTTTTCTGATGGCAGAGCTTTCTCCAATTTCTACCTTTACACGTGGTATTTACAGCATATAATATAAACCTGTCCTTCCCCAAACTTACTAAATTAGTTAATATACAGGCACATTACAAAGCAAGGGGGAAAGCCATACCAAAGCTTGATTTTGCTAACTGAAGTCAAGATTTGTAGAATTGTGCACCCTGGGATACTCTGAAAAATATTTAAAGATACATGCAGGCACCTATGGGTGCCCTCTGTTCAATCATGTCTGCAGTTTAGTAAGGTACATCAATTCAAGTTAACTTTATGCATGCACTGATTTTGTCAAACTAGAAATGCTGTTATGTTAATGTAAAATATATGTACACATTTAGAAGCACTGCCCCTCTGGGCTCATTATATCATAATTGCTGCAAAAATGCTGACAGGCCACAGATATAGCTAGGGCAGTGCTGACATCAAAACCTTTTGCTATTTTTAATTACATGGGCACTTATTTTAAAATAATCAGTGGGTGAATATTATCTGTCAAACTGGTTGACTACAAGTAGCAGAGCAATTTTAATTTATGACTTATGAGTAAGGGCCTTGCTAATACATGTACTGTCTGTCCTAACAGAAACCAGATTTTTATAACATTTAACTTCAGCACCAGATCTGCTGTAAAGTAGGGTAAATAGATTGGTTGGAACATCCATTCAAGTGACATGCGCCCATGAAGAGGCTAACAACATAGTAATAATAAGCATTGTTCAAATTTGGAAGTAAGCTTTAGTAACTAACAGACACAACCAACATGTTGATAAAGCTCTGTGGTAGCTCAGTGGTAATTCTGGAGTCATCTGCTGTGACTCTTTTTTCGGAGTCACAGCAGATCTTGATGTTGCAGTCATTCCAGTATGGATGGGAAGATCACCCTCAGTGGTCAATTATCTTTCCACATAAAGATGGCAGTAGTCCATGGCATGCATACATTTCATTTGTTTATTGACCAAGTTGGAGACAGCAGTTCCAGCATGTCCCAATGTGGCAGTCATTACAGTTAAGATGAGAGATCGATGTTACAGTAGGTCCTCATGCGGCAGCTGTTCTGTTAAAAATAGGGAGATCACCCTCAGTGACCATTCACCTACATTTTCCAAATAGTTTAAAGTAATTGATAGAGTTAAGTAGTAAGATCGGATGGCTGGGTATCCTAGCAGTGAACATCAAGCACTGGCCCATAAAAACATTTATGCTTAAAAAACAGATGTGATAAAGGATTGTGGTAATTTTCTTACAAGAACACTGTGCTTGTTTTATCATGGTCATTTTTTTAAAATTTCTTTAAGCCTGTGATGGGTGTGCACAAAAATAATAAACAAACATAAAAAAGATGCACTGGGGCATGTCACAATGGTCTTTCTCGCGAGGAGAAAGAGATCTTCTTAGATCCTGGGGGGCTCCTGATGAGTGCTCTGCCCCTATGTCCACCTAGTCGAAGCTAGGCAGACCCCTCTCCTTGTGGTCAGCCAAACCTGGTTGGGGGCTCTCCCAAAGAGACCCCTGGTTCAGGGGAGGAAAAAAAACTGATGACCACACATTCTCCCCCTAGACTTCAGGGTAGGCCCAAAGACAAAAGCAAGTGGTGTTGTGGCCTAGGGCTGTTTCACACAATGCGGGTTTCCAAACCCATAGTGTTACTCTGGTATCCCCAGGGCACTTCAACCATTTTAAGCCAATAACCAGGAGCAGGTAGACCTGCTCAAGTCAGGAGGCCCTGGGCCTCTCAAGGTCCCAGTGCTAGGCAAGTAGTTTCAAGCTCCATTTTACCCAGGGATGCTACAGTTTCTTTCCCATTGCCAGGACCCCTCAAGACTCCCATCATACAAGGTAGAGTACTCTGCAGCCAGCCATTCTTACCATAAGGCCCAAACAGCAGCACCATTTCCTCTAGGGATGCACCGATAAATCGGCCGAAAATGGTGCTTTTGGCTAAATGCCAAAAGTGCCATTTTTCTGTCGATACATCGGCGCATCC
Source organism: Nanorana parkeri (assembly GCF_000935625.1). Lineage (NCBI taxonomy): Eukaryota > Metazoa > Chordata > Amphibia > Anura > Dicroglossidae > Nanorana > Nanorana parkeri. The sequence goes on along the minus strand of NW_017306754.1, from coordinate 966,776 downwards.
CTGGTTTCTTTCCTCCCAGATGGGCGCTGCTCTGTGTCCTAGCATAGAGGAGAGAAACTGTGACAGCCAGGCGAGCGCTGCGGGAGGAGAGCGTTGTGAGCGGCCGGGGTCTCTCCCCCCACAGAGCTTAGCCTTCTATCAGTCCGGCAGAGCGGTGTGTAGGTGGAGACAGCACGCGCTGTCACATGAGGCTGAGCTCTTCTCCCTGCACTGCTCCGCCCAGCCTCCTGTGACAGCTGTCAAAAAGGAGAGCCACAGCAAACACTCAGTGATCGGTGATCGCTGAGTGTTTGTACATAATTGAGGACATAGTATTATATGAATATTATGAATGAATGGGAAGTGATCTACATCACCTCCCGTTCATTCATGATTGTGGACATGGTAAACACAGTATCGCCAAGTTATGAATGAACAGGAACACTCCGTATAGAGGATTCCTGTTCATTTATAACTGGGGCTGCAGAAAAAGAGATTGAGGACTCTGTGTCCTCAATCTCTTTTTCTATTTTAAAAAGGGAAATATCAGTGGTCTGTTTGGACCCCCCAATATTTCCCCGAAGCCTCTAAAAGTAAAGTAAAAAATAAAAATTTAAAAAAAATTAAAATATATTTTTTTTAAATGTGAAAAATTAAAATAAATAACATTTTCGGTTTCGGCCTGAGATTTTTTAATTTCGGTTTTGTTTTTGAAATTTTCATTTCGGTGCACCTCTAATTTCCTCTTCTGGACACTGATAAGAACAGATAATACACTTGATCTTAGCTAAAATTCAGAGAAGTGATAACCTGATCATTACCTTATACACTCTTACATTATCAGTGTATTTTTCATTACCAAGATTCATTTCATTTTAAAAGCATGAAACGGCTGAACATATGGAGAAATGTAAACCCACAAAAGTGGACGCACTTAAAACTAAAAGAGACTATGCCCCGAGAGAAGAGCGCTTAAAAGTTATATATCAGTTCACTGAAACAAAATTAATACAACTTACAATGCGATACTAAATTGATAGTGGGTGAAGCCATTCTGAATAATTATGTAAAAAGAGCCCAGATACAGTAGAGGCTACAGATTGCGAAGTATATGTTGTTTGCAATATTTGTAACTTTGTAGCTATCATAAACATGAGTGGTGATCCCGTCATAAAGGTCCTTGTTACGACACATCCTGTTATAGGGTGATAATGCCATGTTCCTGTCTACTTGTTTTGCTCCTGCACTTACGATGGATACAATAAGTGGCCATTTTAACACACACTACGCAGACATGGTCCACTGTTGTCACCATCAGTTAACCTGATCTGACCAGCGGTTGCTGGAGCGAATGTATGTAGTCAAGAAGTGGCTGCAGGAGATCACTAGAATTGAGATAACAAAATAAGAATAAATCGCTTCTCTGCTTTTTGGCTAAGATCAAGTATCTGTTCTTATCAGGTGCAGGAGGGGAAAGGAGCCGCTGTACTGGCCTTATGGCTGGAATCTGAGTACCCTGCCTGGTGATGGGGGTCCTAAAAGGTCCTGGCTATGGGAAGGAAACCAAATTGAGCGTCCACTCACGTATAGAGTGGGGGTCGGGAGTACTTCTCGGTTGCTGGGATCTGGCAGGGCCCAATTCCTCCTGATTTGGACAGGTCTTCCTTGTTTGGCCATGGGCTGAGAAGGCACGAAGCATGTGGTGTTTAAGCCCCCTGGAGTGGTGACTCAGGGGCGCCCTAGTAGACCTATGGGTTTGGGACCCCACTGTCTGAACGGCACTTTGGCCACGACACCTTTTGCTTTTAATGCACAATCGCCTCTTGAGCTAGGCCTTATGGTTAAGACCAGGGGTAACTTTTATTACCGGGCCGCAAGGCCTCGCCATTGTATTGCACTCTAAATTATTTTTCTCACTATATGTGCACTTTTCACTCTTTTTAGGTGTGTTTTTCACTCCACAGGATGGAGGGTGTGGGTCTTCAGGCCTACCCTGAAGTCTAGGGGGAGGATGCGTGGCCCTCAGGTTCCTTCCTCCCCTGAATCGTGGGTCTCCCTTCGAGGGAGCCCTTAACCTTGTACTCGGTAGTCGACTGGCCACAAGGAATGGGTCTGCCTGGTTTCGGCCAGGTGGACACGAGTGCCTTGCCCGTTAGGAGCCTTGCGCCCCCCGAGGGGTCAGGGATGGGCCCCATCTCTTTGGGAGACGGACCCTTTGGATTGCACCCCTTCTATGCACTTTTTTTGTGTGTGTTTACATGCACTTTTTTTATTCACATTTTGGGTTTCGATGCACGCTCCACGGGCTTAAATTTTTTGTTTTAAAATGCTTTTTTACAAAATTATAAACGGTGCTATAGGGAACTAAAGCCATGGTGTTAGAATTAACATCCACTTTAACTATAAGGAGCAACCTATTCTTATTATTTACTTAAATCCAAAACAAAATATGAAAAAAAAAGAAGACTTCAATATCCTTTTATTTGGGTCTACAAGACTAACTGTGACAGGTTCCCTTGATATATAAATAACAACAGATATACACACACATACTTATACATTTGCAGAAAAGGAATCTCATACCAGTTCAATATTTAGATACATTTGTGAAGTGTAGCTGGAGCACAGTTTTCAATAAGGATCCATTAGGCTGTTATTTCTTCCCATGATTGTACTGCTGTTTTAACGTTAACATTCTGTGAGCAAGTGTCTCCAAGGATCATGTCAATCATGCAAATCTTTTCTTTGGTTCAAATAGCATGTAAAACGTTGAAGCAAGGGGCGTGTGGTTCCTTTCAGCAGACGGCATTATGAGAATGCAATTTTGCATTATTTCTTTGAGTCTCAGCTAAAACAGCTCAGACCTCAGCACTATTCATTTGAAAGCCTGCCAGGTTATTATCACTGGAACAATAAATACATTATACAAATAAAATAGAATCGGAGCGTCGAAGAGTAATGGAATAAAGCAGGCATCTGCTGAATCCAAAAAACCCAATCAAGCAAGGCGACTTGCATGTCGTTTCCAGCTAAAATGTATTTGAACTGGCGCAATGACAGAGACTATGCATAAGCATGGCCCCTTTTATATCTTCCACATTAACTAGCTAATCAGGCATATCATGCTGTTAACTCCTCCAGCTCTGAAGCCATTACATTGCCTGCTGGTAGATCTTGGCTATATTTAGGCTGCTGTTAGAGCAGCAATTCAGTTGATCACAGCTTAGATGGCTTGGATGAGAGCAGAAAGTACATTATATTTATCCTTGTATAGCACTGCAGCAGGCAAAGAAAATAGTTTATTTAAGAAGGAAGGATTTAGGGAGGGGTTTTCTATTTCCTCAGTAATTAAGTTATAAATATACCCTTTTGAACAATAAATGGCTTCATCTAAATTTTTTTACCATATAATAGCATAAAATGGAAGTAGAATATGCTGAACTATTGTAATCCATGTTTACCATCAACAACAGGATCATATATTTCTTGATTTAATGAAACCAGAACATGCAAACATTACCCTAAAGGAAGCAATCAGATTTTATATAAAAAAAAACAAAACCCTTTAGTCCACTTCATGTATTACTTTCAACGTTTTCAAAATAATTGTAAACTCAGATAGTGTAATTGAAAGTAAAGCCAAACCTTTTTTAGGCTTTACTTCTCTTTTGGGTCATAGGAGTACATATACTAATGCACTCTTGTGACCCAAAGCAAGCATAAAGCGGGCTACTTCCCACTATCTTCTGATGGAAAGGATCCTGACAATATATTATTCAGATGTGGAAATCTGAACACAGTCTGTACTACTGCTAGCACTGTGCTGGTTGTATGTCATTTTTCTTGTTGTTGCAAAGATTTTAAGACAGCTGCCAAGTAGAATACATCCGAGGTGGTGAAATGGAGCCTATTGACCATGATACTGTCTTGGAAGACCATCAAGGGCTATATACCTATAGGCAAGTGGATAGAAATACTGTCCAAATCTTGCATATGAGGCTTGTCCAAACCTATAGATTTTATTTAATGAGCATACAGATTTATATATTAAATATGGAGGTTGTTCAGGTCTGTAGACTGTATCTGAGGTGAACCTCAAATTGGGACTCTTTGCTGCACCAGAAGTGACACGTTGTGATATCACTTGCAGTTTTGCAGCATCACATGTGGACTGACCCGCAGGAGCCTTTGGCTTTTAAAGAAGGAGAGATGGCTAAGCAGCAGGAGCTCCTTGAGAAAGGGGTCAGAATGGACCCCAAAATGTTGGTTATAGGACCTCACAATTGCTCATTGGATCTGGTATCAATTGTATTGTACGTGTTTGCACTTGTATGTATCTACACTGTATGTTATAGGCTCTTGTAGGCATCTATGCTGTAGGATATGGGTTCAATATACTGGACAATTCACTGACACAATTATCATATCCTATTCTAACTTTGTTTACTGATGTTGCTTTTCTTTGCATTGGTGTGTGACTGACTATATTATTGATGATGGTTGCTAAGTTATCTGTACCAGTTCAAAATGATACACTTACTGCTAGTGTCCGACGAGTAGCAAGGCTGATCAACTGCTGAGCCAAAGTATTTAGCAAACGTGTCCGTAAAGAGAGGTCTTCAAGGTCATGCCGAAAAGGAAATGCAAGACTGTCAATAACTACAAGTTTTACCTAAATAAAAGAAGAAAATCAGAAGAATGCATGTCATCTCTTACACCAAAATATGCCAAAAAATATCAGCACCAACAAAGTCCTTAAAACTTGCAAAAACACATATGTTATTGTTTCATTTTATTCAACATAATATAAACATTTTTGACTTAAGGGGAAATTCAAGTTTTTATTATGTGGGCACGCCACTGTATTGGTATATGTATGGTTGTGAAACCACACCTTAAAAAAGTTGATGTTTGTGGGAAATTACTGGCTTTTAACAATGCCAATTGTACAAACAGCAATGACGACATGCCAACTGCAGTACATAAGAACAAATTAAATCTCAGTTTCCTTTAGTCTCTCCAGATTAATGCCTTTAATGCCAAATAACTGTTTACTAGCTGCCTCTAGCCTTTACCTTAACCTTTATAACAACTGAATTTGCTATAGAAATACCCTTAAATGAGAAGTGTAGGGAGAGTAAAACATACTACTACAGTAGTGTGCTACTGTCGCATGCCTGCTCTATACCCAAAGCTGAGCAATCATATAACCACTGATGGCTCAGCTCACGATCTCTTCTCCCTGTGATAAGCAGTGACTGTCAGTTACTGCTCCCAGCTGGGATTCCTCCCTTCCCTCTCTCAATATTGTCAGGATCCTTCCAAACTGCAGAACGTCTCTGCGCTGTCAGCATATAGCGTGCAGTAGCCCTCTATGTGCTGACTTTGGGTCACAGTAAATGTACTACTGTGACCCAAAGAGAAGTAAAGCCATTTATAAAAAAAAAAAAGGTTTGGCCTTACTTCTCTGTTAAAAGAGATTTATGGGGTGAGTGAAAAACATTTATCCCCATAATTCAAGCCAACCTGTGACACTGAAGCTGTTACAGGTCGGCTCTATAAATCGGGAACTGAGTGAACACACACCGCCAATCGTTGACTTCCTGATCTGCTCCCTGCAGAGACTGCCAGTCACCGCTGCCCGCAGGGATTTACCCCTCCTGTCTCTGTTTCTCCAGCGCTGACTGGAGGAACAGACATTAGAGGGGGCGGGCATAGCTCTAGAGAGGCAAAGCCAGCTGTCAATCAGCCAGCGCGGTGGATCTTGACAGTATTGCCCTTAGCATATAGCAGGCAATATCCCGATATATGAGTTTTGGGTCATAGGAGGACATTAGTCTATATCCTCTTGTGATCCTGAAGAGAACTTTTGGGGAAAAAAGGTTGCCCCATAGTTCTCCTTTAATGTCTATATGTCTACCACCTCTCTAACCAGCCAAAGGCAAAAGCTTAATTCTGAGTGGAGTTGGTGATTAAAATCTTATTCTTCTATCTCTCTATCTTAGACCTTAGCTTTACACTTCATGGCATTGTATACCAAGAATAAAAACAGTCTAGAAAATGTTAAAGATCCACTGGGTGGGATTTTTAAACAAAACCCCTTATCTAAAAATAGTATAAGCCTTGCAGCTCCTTGTTTTTTAGGAAATACTAATAGTGTTTTACTGAAATTCTTGCAAGCATTTGTTGAATGTTTTTGTCAACAAAACATCAGTTATATTTTGTCATGAGCTAACTACAAAGGACAAGGGCAATGACCTCTGACAATAACTTCAGAACAATTTATTACAGTGTTGGACAGTATAACCATACAGGTTATAGTGAAAGGGGATTAACCCTTTAGCTGTCAGGGCCATTATGTGCACACGTTAAAAATACACAATTTAAAGGCCTGAAAATTGCATAAAACCCTCAAAACTGTCAGGGTTATTCACAAAAGGGTGAAGAGTTTGGAGAAGACAGGGGAAGTGAACAATCTAGGACAACATAGCTGAACTGGAATAATTCTCCAATTAAGCTCACTTTCCAGTTCAGCTACTGTATGTTGTCCTAGATTGTTCACTTTTCCTACCTTCTCCTAACTCTATTTGGTGAATAACCCTGTAAGTGTTTTCTGAAAGCAGAAACCCTGGAGAATAAAATGATGGTAGTTGCAATGTTTATGCCACATTATGTTAGCCTATATGTTTATCACACCCATATTTTCTGGAATAAAAGCAAATTATTTAAGTGCACACAAATACAATATATTACCCAATTAATGTTTCAGTAAAATATAAAATGATGAGGTTGCATTGTGTACATAGATAAATATCTCAAGTCTCAAAATTGCATCCTTTATAGGTCATCAGTTTAGAGTTAACCATGTATAATGGCCTTAAAATTATGGCTCCCATGTGTGGCGATACCCAACATATGCTGCATAATTGCTTTCTTTATACATATATATATCACCTCTACCTTATAATATCAAAATCAGATTAGGTAAGTGTAATACAGAAAAACTATCCACAAGTCCCGAAAAATGTATTTAGATGCCTATTTATAAGCAAACATGGAAAAAAAAAGAAACATTATAGTTATTGCTCATGGTAAAACAGATTCCTTGTCTGATTTTCCCAAAGTAACGTCTTGTAGAAGAAAATACTCTAAAAGCTAGGTTGAGGATGACTACACTAGATAGTTGCAATCAGAGGAAAACATCAGCAGTCAGGTAGAATTTTGAATGAAGAATAAAATATTGGAGAAAAAAATGGATTGCAAAAAATAGGTTCTTTTTAGCCCTGAAATTAATGAAAAATATAATCCATCAGACGCTTGTATGTGCTAGAGTTCTTCCCTGCCAAGGGGGCAGCAGCTTTTCTACAGTAGATATTACAGTGGCATGTTATATATTTGTTTTTTACAAGTTGATACAATTTATAAAACAGTCAATTACATAAATAAAATACAGAAATTACTAAAGCAAAGCTAATAACTTCTATGCATCATAAAAATGACAAGGCGGGTACTGAATTAATAAACCCATAGCTAAAAATGTGAACATTGTTAGAAGTCAAACATCTAACAGACTGACGACATCTTTGGTCCATCAGGATTCAAGCATTTCAACTCAACGCAGTAAAGAAAAATCGTGACAAAGCTGTACGGGTTATAAATGTTGCATTTGTGCACTCTGCTGGCAGAAGTAAATACATGACTTACAAGTTTAAAAAAGATAAATTCATATAACATGTGATTAAAACATGTATCCCCATGCTCCGCGGTTGGAACATGTCTGATTTTAGATACTGAAGGGAATAATAATAATTATACTGCAGCATTTGAAAAAGGCACCATCATTGTAAGGCTAAAGCAACACAAATAACTGCTTACTGCTTGTTTTGAATATGTTAAATACTTTAATGTTCATAGTCAAAGGGCACATGTTCATGTCAATTATAATAAAAGAAGCCCTTGAGCTTCAGTTAAGTAACTGTCCATAGACCTGAGAGCAGCAACTCAGGAGAATAGTGTCATCAGTCAGCTACAGTCCGCAGTCTACCCTCTAACTAATAACAGCAGATAAAGGACTTAAAGAATGGAACGTGTAAAGAGTATAAGAGGTAACAAATAACAAGCACATACAACATAGATGACTATCTCTTGAACAAGCTGGTTCAGGCAGTGATCATAACATCTGTAAGTTGATGGATATCAACTGAAAATGTCAATAGGCCAGGTTAGAGTTTCTTGTCCAAATGCAATTATACCCTTCAGATAAGCTTGTCACATATGACAGCTCAAAGTATAAATATGTACACTTGGGTGACAGAAACATACAAGTTTATGCATACCGAGAGCTACATATCTCACCATGCCTCCTATTTCTCCATAGGTCACAATCTAGCTCACATCTTTGCAATATTCGTCAGGAGTGCAGTGTCTTATAGTGATAGTAAAATCAAAATGTTTTTTAGCTTTTTCAAAAGCTGATGAAATCACTTACAATGAATGCTGCTCCTTGACGTTTAAAAGTTTTAATTTTCTGCAGAATAAGAATAAGATGGATTACACTAACCGGTTGGGACACTGGCAAACCCGAAAAAAGCGTTGTAAGCCAGCGTTTGTATAACCCTACCTCTATCCAGCATGCCTTAGTTTGCTTGCTAGTGTCCTAGGGGGTTGGATTTTAGTCTACCCTTAAATGTGGTTCTCGTACCTGGTCTGGAACTCCAGGTTGATCCTCTGTTCGCCTTTTAGCCCTGACAGTTTCTCTGTCTGGCATGGCCCTTTCTTCATCTAGCCTTGATTCGGGTGTTGATTGCTTCAGTTACTCTGTTGTTGGATTGCCTCTACCTTTAGAGAGAGAGAGAAGTCTGCTGGACCTCTCTGCGGCGGTTACCCACCCCTCAAGTTGGACTGCTTTTGGATGTCTAGACTGTAATCAAAATTCTTGTTTCCCTCAATCGATGATAAAAAAATAAAATATTTTTGCCATACAAGCTTTTTCTCAAAGTCAAATTGAGGCATACATGTCCCGTCCCACTATGTTACTGGCCCTGTGTACTACTTGCTCACAAAACTGAGGTATGCTGGTTACAGGCAGATTACAGAGGGGCTGGTTTACAACTTTATTTCTGTTTCCCAATGTCTTGACCACCGCTGAGTGTTTTAGAATTCCTGAGTCCCTCAATGAACTTGAAAAAAAGAAAAGATTTTGTGGCAAGTACACAAATCGTATCACTGTTTCTAGGATCTCCATATTTCTAATGGTTACCTATATAACACACACAAAAAAAAAAAGGTATATCTACTTATCAACACCACAGGATGCCACCACTTGGCTTTGGAACTATGAAAAGGTTGGAATAGAGTACCTGAAACCTTTCTGATACAGGAGCTGAGGTGAAAACCCTTTGCTCCAGAAAACCCACAAGCGCTACATGGAGGTCTTCTGACTTAAGTGCTAACACAAATTAGAGGACATGAAGTGAGGAGAAGGTAGGAAATTCAGAGTTAGGTCTGTCCTGGAAGACGTTATGGGAAATGGAACTCTAGTTTAAAGCCAGTTGAAACCACCACCCTTACCCATACATCTAACATACTGTCCGTCCAGATATTTCCAAAGTCTAAGAGATGTCCCCTTATTCTAAAAAAATAGCGGTGCCCCTTCAAGCCGAAGAAGACTTTTCTGCAGGTTTGTGGGCCCACTGCTTGCGGTGAAACTGGGCTCCTGGCTTGGGTTTTGCCTTAGAGGCAGAGGGGGTCCAGATACAGCCTACAAAGTTACTGCTGAAGATATGCCAATCTGCATAAAGAGACAAACTCAAGCAAATTGAAGATGAAATCCAGATTGAGGAAAATAAATAATTCTGAAGAAAAAATGGCTAGCAATATGGTTAAATTCTTCACAGCTGAGAAAAGGCATCCATCTTCCTGGGACATTAGAAACAACTAAGGCATGCTGGGAGTGGGAGGGATTATACCCAAAAGGTCATGTTGTTTTGTTTGCCAGTGTCCAAATGTTCCAGTAGGTGACAGTTTAACCCAATTCTCAATGAAAGAGAAAGAAAACAAAAAACTTAAACCTTTTGTTTGCATCAGTGTCTAAGCACTTGCTTACAGGATATAATATAGAGTGGATATTTTAGTACAGGATTTCAATAAAATAAACTTACTAACCTTTGAATGCTGTGCTAGGAAGTCTGACAGGGTATGTATATGGGCTAGTAGCTCAATGTAGTCTTGACAACAAAAGTAATAAATCTGTGAAAGGATGTTATTAACGGTAAATCTTTGCATAGCTAGTCTGTGACCTGAAAAATAAATGATAAAAGATAGAGCATTATTTAGGACAAAAGTTAACCAAATATTACTCCACAGCTAATAAGCATGCATACAACCTTGCTTTCACTATAAATGCATTTGATTTAATATGACTAGTTTCTAAAGGATTTATAGGCAACAGAAACATTTTTACAGGTAAACTACCTACAATTCAGCATAATATTCTTGCAATATCAACATACAGAGATAGTGATAAAAGGAGAATAACTTATTAGACGGTCTAATGTTTGTATACAATAATCTGGTTATCCGCTTATCAGCAGAAGAGAGCAGTTGGAAGAAATATAGAAGGTCCTCCAAGAGATCAAAATTAACTGTCATTCAAATACATTCCATCATAGCCACAAAGGATATAAACCAATATGCAGCAAATACTTTTCAAATCCAAATATTACCATGTATAGGTAAGGGTGAAAACATAGCCAGTGCAGACAGGGCTGGTGCTAGGATTTTAGTCAAGCAGGGCAAGGTGCAATTTTGCGCCCCATCCCCTCCCCCTGGTACTTGTCAAAATGCCCCGATGTTTGCGCTATGGGGTTTTTTTTTTCACTTACCTTCGGTGCGGGAGAGCAGCGGCAAATCAGCGCTGCGCTGGTCTGGTGGGAGGAGCTCCAGGTGGGGTCCTAATTTAGCTGGCCGGCGACTGCCTGAGGTGCCGCGCGTGTCGGGATCCTCAGGCAGTCGCTGGCCAGCTAAATTAGGACCCCACCTGGAGCTCCTCCCACCGGACCAGCGCTGACTCGCCGCTGCTCTCCGCACCGAAGGTAAGTGGGAAAAAAAAACATAGCGCAAACATCGGGGCATTTTGACAAGTACAAGTACTTGTCAAAATGCCCTGTTTTTTCCGCCCTCACCCTGCAGCGCCGTAAGGCGCCCGCCTTACTTGCCTTGCGCTACCGCCAGGCCTGAGTGCAGAGAGCCAGCAACCCCACCCATTATAGACTGCCTGCAGAAAACTACAGGGGGCAGATATGAGACCAGTTACCATGCACATGGAGAGAGCAGCAGTAAACAGGTTTTTATGACCGGAAACTCCTGCACATATGCAAAGTGTGTGTGTAAGTGTGTGTACGGCAGGGAAGGGCGGCTGCCAGGACTCCTGGCTGCTGCAGACACCTTTTAAAGTTAAAGTACACTTTTAAAAAATAAATAAATGCACACTCATTAAAGAAAACAATTTGCATTTTTTTTTTTGCAATGAAGCCAGCAAAGAATTGCAATCGTGATCAATGGATCAGATGCAATGATGATGCAATGCTCTGGATCACGCACATTCTTCCTCCTGTTCATGTCTGTACCAGACTTGCGTGATCCCGGGACGTGTGTCCGGAACCGTGTGATCGTGTGCAATTGCACACAGCGGTTGCCACGTGGCGCCATTGATTTCAATAGGATTATATATAACGCAATTGCTGAGAATATTGCGTTTTTTTCAGCGACAGGTGTGCCATTGGTAAAAGAATATCACCACTAGCACGATCAGTGGTGGTGTGCGATTCCGTGACCGTGTGGTTTCGTGCATGATTGCCGCACAGTCTGTTGGGGGGTTTTACGTCATTTTCAGGCCTAAAATGTGGAATATAACATGGGTGCAAAAATTGAAAAAAGGGCCTCAGTCATGAAGGGGTTAATTTTATACCCTGAACATGGGTGAGGATAAAAATCAGGGAATACTGCAACAAAAGCAAATTAAATTACATACGCACCTTCTTCTTGGTGGGCTTGAGTAATAAGACTACAGTGCACAACACAAGCATTTGCAATATCCACCAGTCTTTCCACTCTGAAGCTGCTCTCAGTATCAATGTAAACAGTTTCGCCATCACTGCCTCCAAAGCACTCTGGTATCTGCACATCTACTGCCAGCTGCATACTGTTAGAAAAACAACAAAAAACGACACCACACAATATAGTTGAATATATGTAAACAAAGTTGATCTCACAATACTAAATAAAAAATATAACAGTATTGGTGTATATCAGGCCTGAATAGTCACCCAGAGATAGGAGCCTGCTTAAAAAAAAACCTAGCAGCTAGCACTCCCCAACCTGCATATGGCTATACAAAGTAGCTGAAGAAAACACAGTTAAGCAACAGTAAAAATAATACACTTGTTCAGGTAATTCTGAACAGACTTTATTTTAAAGAAAGACTCCGAGTAGAAGAAAACGTAACCCTTGCAGTGGGACTCCTCCTACACTGCAAGGGTTAAGTGCTTGTTTACATATACAGTCCAAACTAACAAAGAAATACTCACCCGAACCTCGGACCCACCTGGCTGCTAAAACTGCCCCTGCAGCCTCTTTCCCCCTCCACTCCTGTAATGGAATGTCACTTAGTGTCCTCACGTCCAATACACTGTACTGGAAATGATGACTCAGTACCTTAGGCTGCCAGAGTGAAGGGGAAAAGAGGCTCCAGGGGCCAGTCTAACAGCCATACGGGAGCAGGGTTCAATTGAGTATTTCATTGTTATTTTAGACTCTAGACAAAAATTAGCACTTATCCCTTGCAGTGCGGGGGGAGGGGGGACTCCCACTGCAAGGGTTAAGTTTTCTCCTTCACTGAGTTCGTCTTTAAAGCGTAAGTAAACCAGCAGAAAAAAAAAAATTGTCCTCAATTCTAAAAATTCAACTCAGCCATATCGGTTAGAGTGATAGAGAAAATGGTTAAAACTAGGGAAAAAGAAATAATTTAAACATTGTGCATCCAATATAGTGAACAGAGGTTGTTTTTCAACAGCTTGGGAACAGGTTCTGCCAATGAGAGCAGAAAAAAAGGCCTAAAACTAAGGTGCCATTTCTCAAGCACCCAATCTATTTGACTTCTGGAACTTGAGCTGTCTTTGTTGTTGAAGGCAGCATCTGTTTATCTTGTATTACAACTACACTATGGGGCAGACATATCTACCGTGTTTCCCCGAAAATAAGACACTGTCTTATATATTTTTTTTCCCCAAAAAAACACACTAGGTCTTATTTTCGGGGAAAAACGGTATGTACAGAAATCAGGACTGGGAACCCTTTCTATGTACAGAAATCCGGACTGTGACTGTCACGCAGAGCAGAGATACCGGTATGTAATGTACTGTATCATACAGTACTGGAGAATGGGAGTGAAAGAATGGTACTGCGACTGCCACACAGTGTCACAATACTGTACCTGGCTGCAGCTGTCTGGAGCTCTGTGATGCCGTCCAGGCATCCTAAAAGCCGAGGCAGTCGGGCGGAATGGCTTGCAGGCGGGCCGGAGGGAGGGAGCTGCGGCCAGAAAGTTGTTTACAATCTTGACTTATTTTTAGACCGTACATGCAGACGGGCGGGCAGACGGGCCAGCGGGAGGGAGGGAGCTGAAGCCAGAAAGTTTTTTGCGATCGTGACATTTTATTAGACCGTACATGCAGACAGGAGACAAGCTGCACATATCATTGATTTTTACACTCAGACCCCTTGCTGGCTGCTTGGATGCAGCAATACATGTGCGCCCCCTACCGCTGAACTAGGTCTTATTGTCGGGGTAGGTCTTATATTACAGAAATCCCTGAAGTTAGCACTAGGTCTTATTGTCGGGGAAACACGGTAGATATACATGTGGAGCCTGGATCTGCCTGCATTCACCCAGCAGATTGGTCTAATCTAAAAGGGGAACCAAAGGCAGGCGTACAGGATTAAAGCTGAACAATTATTTACTTCTTTGAAGGGGATCCAACATGTGTAGACATTGGGAGGTTCCAGGCATCAGTGGCAAATCACTGATAAAAAAATAAAATATTATTATAAGTATGGTAAAAGTTACTGAGACCTAATTTCCCATTGAAGAAAGGGGAAATCCAGATGTGCTGTGAATGAACACAGTTCTATGGACACAGTTAGGACAATCTCTACAGCTTGCAACCAGTGTGACATAAAGAGCTCCTTTACCATAGCTGTGTCTTCCCCACACCAGGGGGCCCACAAATCTCAGTGATCTTTCCTAGAGACACTCCTCCCCCAAGGATTTCATCCAAAGCTGAGCAGAATGTGATGATACATCCTTGAGCTTGCTCCTGCTCAAGCAGCTCCAAAGCTGTATGTTTTAGTATCTGTGAATCATTGCCTTGACCTAGTCTTTTCAAAATCTGCAGTGCTTCCTGTGCCGCTTCTTCAGATATGCCAGCTTCTGTTGCCCAAAACAAGAAAGGTAGTTTAAAGACAGCATGGTATATTTCATACAATCATTTCAGTATCAAGACAAGCAATAAAGCAGACACCTTTGAAGTGAAGTGGAATATTCAGTACCATAAATCCTGTACTTTTAACTAGATTGTTCTGTTATAACTGTACAGTGTCGTAAAGAATCCAGTGTGCATAACAGGACATTTTGTGTCCTGTGAGGTTGGCCTTTATACCAATATGTACAAGTAATTGATCAGAAGCCGATTAATCGATTATTGAAAAAGTTGACAACTTTTTCAATAATCGATTATGTCAATTAGTTGTTGCAGCACTAAAATAAAGTTGTGAGAATATGCCTGTAATGAACATCAAGTCTGTCACCATACACAACAATCAGTGCAAGCACACGCACATAACGTAGTATGGGGCCTGGCACTTAGGGTCTCAACTCTGCACGCACATCAAGCACTAGCATTGGCACCACTCAGCTTATTTAGACCCCAGCTAGCTGGAGAAGGTGCTAAGTGTCCTCAGCTATTCCTGTGACCTGCAAACGGACTGTGTTTCTGATCTCCTGCTATCGACCTGGCCTGCCTCTTAACCTGCTTTCGCATCTCTGCCTTTGTTTGCTGACACTGTCTTGGTCTCCTGACCTCGCTTACTGTCTGCTAATTTGGTACCTCCTGTTGTCGGCCTGATCCTGACCTTGCTTTCTGTCCACTAATTTGGTACCTCCTGTTGTCGGCCTGATCCTGACCTAACCACATCCTCATCATTTGATGTATTTAAAGGCTAGGTTCACCTTTCTGACCATGTTACACCTATATTTAGGGTGTAACATGAAACATTGTCAGATTGCAACCTCCCCCACCCAATTTACCTGAATTGCAGGGTTCTTCTCCCCGCAGGCTGCCTTTTTTTTTTGTCATCCATCCACAGGAAGGAGGAACTACAAGTCCCATCTGCCATCGTGGAAGAGGGGCTTGTAGTTTCAGAGGAATACAAGTGCAGAGACGTACATGCAGTGCTGTACATACTGTGTGTATATATCTACCGTGTTTCCCCGAAAATAAGACACTGTCTTATATTTTTTTTGGCTCAAAAAAACACACTAGGTCTTATTTTCGGGGTAGGTCTTATTTTTTTTAATTTTTTTAATGTACAACAAGCCACACTTATTCAAGTACAACAGTCTACATGTATTCATGTACAATAATATGTTGATCAGGGCAATCAGGGGTGCCGTACCTTTCCAAGAGCAATTTGCTAACCAATATCTGGCTAGAATGAGCGAAGCGCACTTTCACTATCGATTCCTCACAGGCGGAGTGCATTTGGTATCACTCCGCCTGTGACAGGAGCCGGCGCTATAGATGAGGCATCGGCTTATGCGGCTCTGCTCCCTCCGATGCCGCCTCGCTTCCTTTAGCGCCGGCTTCATTGGCACCGCTGATTCTCTCCTGCCTCTCCCGCGGCTCTTCAAGTTCCCCCTTATGCCACCACTGGCCCTGGGAATGGCCACAAGTAGGTCTTATTTTTGGGGTAGTTCTTATATTTTAGCAATTCCCAAAAATAGTACTAGGTCTTATTTTTGGGGTAGGTCTTACTTTCGGGGAAACAGGGTATATATACATACATACACACACACACACACACACATGTCCTGGTCCTGAAGTGGTTAAAATTGATTCCGATTTCAGGCTGTCATCTCTCTGGCTGCTGTAACAAAAGAAGCTGGTGAAGCAGATCTTTGCTTCATCAGCTTCTTTGGAGGTCCCTAGGTGACATTCGGGGTCTAATAGACCTCTGATGTCTCCATAAACAGGATCTGTCACTGTGTATATGCTATCACAGAGGGAGCTTATTGGTGATAGCAATAAAGTGTAAAAAAAAGTAAGATTGAAAATTAAACTCGCATACAAAACATTTTTTGTGTTTTTTTTATTTTAAGTCCCCCACCCTCATGTACATACAAAGGTAGACACGCGTTGGGTGCGCCTGCGTGTGTAAGCGACGATTGTGCCACACGTTGCATATCACCATAAACGCCAGAGTGCGAGCAATAATTCTTTGGCCATCAATCACTGTTAACACTAAACTGATGAGCGGTAAAAGCATCCCCTATGGCCAATTTTGGGTACGGTCATTTTTTGCGATTTCACGGGTGCGTGCAATTTTAAGGCTTGACATATTTGGTATCTATTTACCCAACGTGACACCATATTTTATTAAAAAAAATTGGGCAATAATAAATGTTTCATAACAAAGTAGGGAAAACAGATTTTTTTTTTCCAAAATTGTTTGCATTTTTTCTCTCTATATAATAATACCCCCAAAAGAAAGCTCTATCTGTCCCCAAAAAATGGTATAAAATTAATTTCAGTACAGCGTTGCATGACGGAATAAATGTCAAAGTATTGCAGCGCTGAATAATGAAAAATGGCCTGAACAGGAAGGGGGTGTTGACAACCAAGTAATTAGCATTTTCAAATGAAGATCAGCAAAGGCAACCCCCCATCTTTCTCTGGTGACAAAAGTTACAACATGAACTAATAAACTGAGGCTAGGTTCACACCGACCGTGCAGCAGTCCTGCACAAAACCGCATGTTTCACTAAAACGCCCACCACTTTTTTGAGCCCGTGGAACGTGCATCGAAAAACAAATCCCCTGTGAACAAA
Source organism: Nanorana parkeri (assembly GCF_000935625.1). Taxonomy (NCBI): domain Eukaryota; kingdom Metazoa; phylum Chordata; class Amphibia; order Anura; family Dicroglossidae; genus Nanorana; species Nanorana parkeri. The sequence goes on along the minus strand of NW_017306754.1, from coordinate 949,633 downwards.
AACAGTGAAATCACAGCACACAAAAACATGCACAAGGATGCTGGGTCCTTCAATCAAGAAGGGACCACTCTTTTACCGACCCCCCGGGGCGCAAGGCTCCTGACAGGGGCTGGGACGACTATGGTCCACCAACCCGAAGGCCAGTGGACCCCGATCCTTCGGGACCTGCCGAAGCAGGTCCCACAAGTACTAGGTTGGGGGATCTCCCGAAGAGAAACCCCCAGAGGCGGGAGGAGACAGAGAACCCTATATAAGGGCACAGAATCTCCTCCCCAACGTTGGGAAAAGGCCCCGAAGGTACCTGCACCCTCAGTCATCCGTGGGTCAAAAAACGCTTAAAAAAAAAAAAGCCAATTGTGCATTAAATATTAAGTGTCCCGGAGGCGTTGTGCAGAATATGCAATATGGTGTGTGTCCATGTGCATCAGTGAGTCAAAGTGGGGTCCCACACCCAAGTGACTTTCTGAGCACCCCTGGGGGTACAACACCACGGGCTCTGCCGCCTCCCAACCCTTCAGCCAGACCAAACTTCGCACCCATTCCCATCCGAAGGTAGTGCCAGCCCTACCACGGGGACAAGTCCAGCATCACCAGACCAGAATCTATCTGGGAGGGACTGTACCCCATCCGACACCCACCAATTACACCAGAAGGTACTAAGCCACGGTCCACCTTTCTACATAGGCGACCGTGTCCTTTCCCCTCTGGCAACCAATAAGAACAGATACTACACTTGATCTTAGCCAAAAGGCCCGAGAAGCGACTGCCGATCGCGCTGGTGGTGCCATTATTTTCTAATGGCACCCCAGATCACACAGTTTCCTGCCACGATACCACCAGTGCAATTAAACACGATCGTGGCTAAAAAAAAAAAGCAGCGTGTCGGTTGTCAAAAAACAAAAAGGTATTTGCACCTTTTTTTAACAATTGCCGTGCGAATGTAACCACATTGAAATCAATGGGGCCACGCAGAAATTACTGTTTACAATCGGCCACATCTAAACCTAGCCTAGTGTTGATATTGAAGGCGCTTCATGGCACACAGAGGACAGACACAGTTATTTCATAATGGGGCTATTAAACTGGCCACACACTATACACTCTGATTGTACTATCTCCTTTACATTTACCAAAGCTATATAACAGGAAAACATAACTAAACAACCTGTTCAATGATTATCAAATTAGACACGTCCTTGCACTACAAGGGTGATGGTAAATCTAAAAAAAAGTTTGTGCAATCAGATTGTATAGTGTATGATCACCTTTCGACTGCTCAAGCAATGAAGAACAGCTCCGCCATTGCATATGCAGCGCCATTTACCTCTAGCTACTTCACTGACTGACAGGTGAATCACATCCTGCAGTGTATGGAAGCCCGCAGCAACCAATCTTGCTCTGATTGATGGCGCGATGGGAAAGCTGCCCACCTCCCGCTGCATGCCATGCACGGATCTTGACTGCACTGCCGCCAAATAACCAAGCCACGCCCAATACAGAGCTTCATACAGCGACTGAGCGGGATTACACGGATACAGGAACGCGTTAAAAAAATGACTGTTGAATGTATAAAAGTAATTCCGTTCTGTGAGTTTTGTACTATGATTATCCGAAGCTGGAGAGGCAGCTCTATCTTTATCAAGTTATATTGCTTGCTATGGCGTGAACCGCTTGCGGTCACGTTTAGGTCTTCGACAAAATGGCGCTTGCAGACAAGATAGAATATAATGTTATTCTCTTGTGGCGAGAGATGTAACTGCGCCATCTAAAGGGAAGTTAGAGGTGCTGCGATCTTAATGAAGAGTGATGGTGATAGAGGTAACGATAAAGATGTGGAAGGATGATCTCGTAATTTGGGGACGAAAGGAGACTAAAGGTGTCACGTTGCAAACAATTTGCACTCCCAGAGCTGCTAGTACGAAAAGGATGCAAAGGGATGGCCATTAGTTGCGTCCCAGATTCTGTCTAAATCTGACCACCTTCTCACAATTAGCTTTATTTACTATTGTAGAACAATTATATTCCTCCACAGTGAAGAAATCCCCACATTAGGTGTCACCAGGAGAGGTGTCCTTATTGGAAGATACCCCCTTACCTCCTGTTCCGAGAAACTGTGGAGTTCCTATCACTTTGTACAGTGGTCATGCGCAGCAATAGAGTGAAGAAATAAAAACAACCGACGGGTTCAAATTGTTCCACACTATATCCAAACTGAAAAAAACATATACGTTATTGTGTCATTATTGCTTACACATAAAACTTTAACAGGAAAATAAGGTGACATGGTGTAGTTTTTTAAATTCGGTGTAAATTATCCTAGAACAGTATTTTATTAGCTGCGTGCAGGGAAGCATTGAGCTGATGGCCAGGGAGG
>NW_017306754.1:942316-947248 GCF_000935625.1 Nanorana parkeri | reverse complement strand
TACAAATGACATATTTTTTTCTGGTGACCCTAAAGGGGAAAGGTTCCACATTCAGGCCTTAATCAGAGCAGCTGCAGGGCCTGTTAAAGGAAGCTGAATAAAAAGGATTGCACTGTCTTCACATCTGTAAAATCAAAAAAGAATCATCGCCTTCTGAGGACCATATTTAAGCTGTATGCATGTAAACGTTTGTGCTAATGTCTACATGCATACAGCACAAATGCATTTTATTGGAGCTGTCTGCGTCCAGACAGCTTTGTTGCAGGAATGTAGGTGGCTTGAGCCACCTAGTGTCCTTTGTTGGTAGGGTGTAGGTGGCTTGAGCCACCTAGTGTCCTTTGTTGCTGGAATGTAGGGGGCTCGAGCCACCTAGTGTCCTTTGTTGGTAGGATGTAGGTGGCTTGAGCCACCTAGTGTCCTTTGTTGCTGGAATGTAGGGGGCTCGAGCCACCTAGTGTCCTTTGTTGGTAGGATGTAGGTGGCTTGAGCCACCTAGTGTCCTTTGTTGGTAGGGTGTAGGTGGCTTGAGCCACCTAGTGTCCTTTGTTGCTGGAATGTAAACGGCTCGAGCCACCTAGTGTCCTTTGTTGCTGGAATGTAGGGGGCTCGAGCCACCTAGTGTCCTTTGTTGGTAGGATGTAGGTGGCTTGAGCCACCTAGTGTCCTTTGTTGGTAGGGTGTAGGTGGCTTGAGCCACCTAGTGTCCTTTGTTGCTGGAATGTAGGGGGCTCGAGCCACCTAGTGTCCTTTGTTGGTAGGATGTAGGTGGCTTGAGCCACCTAGTGTCCTTTGTTGCTGGAATGTAAACGGCTCGAGCCACCTAGTGTCCTTTGTTGGTAGGATGTAGGTGGCTTGAGCCACCTAGTGTTCTTTGTTGCTAGGATGCAGGCCACTGAGGTGCTTAATGTCCTATAGGGCACCTTTGCACTGTACGCTTGTAAACATTGCACAAACGCTACATGCATATAGCCTACAGAGCACTTTTTGCACATTACTTCTGCCAGCAAGTTCCTGCATACTATTTGCGTGTGCATGTGCCCACATGTGATAAGGTGTGCTAGAATTAAACATGTTCTTTAAAGACAAATGAAACTCTCATAAAAAATATGCTAGGAGGTAGGTATTTTGGCAGAAGAGACATGTATATGTTTGTACATTATGCTCTATGACACATGCACCATACCGTGTACATTCCTGACACATTCCTGGCTGGAAAAAGTGGTGGGAAAGATGGTGGCAGCAACGGAGAGCCTGGATGTTTCATTGCTGGAGAAGGGCATTCTCTTAGGTAAATGTGTCATAATGTGCAAGCATGCTGTGAATACTTGTACGTTATGGTAAAAGCTCCCCCTACCTAGTGGCTGATGGTGTCTGATCCCTATTTTTTGGACCAATTTCAGGGCAACTAAGATTCTTATCTGAGCTGGCCTGATCAAATATACTTCTGTAGCACTTTTATGTTGGCACGTTGAGAATTCCGTTCACTGACCAGCAGCTGTTAAGAAAGGTTAGAATCTTACATGCTAATGTTACCTTCTACACATTTACATTGGAAGGCTGGCGGACTTGCAAGTTTTTGTTGTCAATGAAAAACACGGTGTCTATGTTGAAAAGTATTTTCTTCACAATGTTTAGAGTTACATATATGAATGAGAGCTTGTTTCAAAAAGATTTTAACCGCTTTTACACCTGAGCCTTATCTAAAAATACATTTAGTCTTGCCACTGACATAATCAGTAATGCTCTGCAAGAGGTGCAACCCCATGCAGCTAATATGACATAATGGTATGAACCTATCCTTATACAATATTATTTAATCCAGCATTTTGTTTCAGTAGCAGGCATCATTAGGTACCGTATCCTACCTTTTGGTTTTGTCAATCAAGCCCGCGTATAACCTGTCAGCTTTTTCTGCAGATACTGACTGTGCTTAAAGGAGAACTATGGGGTTAGGGCTTTTCCCCATAGTTCTCCTTAGGGTAACGGGAGGACACAAACTAGCGTGGTGGTGGTGGGGGGATCATAGCCCCGAGTAGGGGCAAAATTTGAGATGTCTGCATAGAGTTTGCTCAGCGCACAGAAAACGATATTCACTATATGTACACACCACAAGCATTTTTCTGCACAGGCAGGTCCACTTTAAGGGTATTCCCCTTAGCCTTGGAATTCTCCATAGGATGTCTGTTGAGAAGAATCTCATCCAATCCAGCCAAAGCTAAAAGTATTGCATGTTGGGCATTTTATATAAGTGAATATGGTTGCTCCCCCCCAAATTAAAATAGGCACATGTAGTATATACACTATATTACCAAAAGTATTGGGACGCCTGCCTTTACACGCACATGAACTTTAATGCCATCCCAGTCTTAGTCCGTAGGGTTCAATATTGAGGTGGCACACCCTTTGCAGCTAGAACAGCTTCAACTCTTCTGGGAAGGCGTCCACAAGGTTTAGGAGTGTGTCTATGGGAATGTTTAACCATTCTTCCAGAAGCGCATTTGTGAGGTCAGGTACTGATGTTGAACGAGAAGGCCTGGCTCGCAGTCTCCGCTCTAATTCATACCAAATGTGTTCTATCGGGTTGAGGTCAGGACTCTGTGCAGGCCAGTCAAGTTCCTCTACCCCAAACTCGCTCATCCATGTAATTATGGACCTTGCTTTTTGCACTTGTGCACAGTCATGCTAGAACAGGAAGGGGCCATCCCCAAACTGTTCACGCAAAGTTGGGAGCATGGAATTGTCCAAAATGTCTTGGTGTGCTGATGCCTTAAGAGTTCCCTTTCCTGGAATGAAGGGGCCAGGCCCAATCCCTGAAAAACAACCCCACACCATAATCCCCCCCTCCACCAAACTTTACACTTGGCACAATGGAGTCAGGCAAGTACCGTTCACATGGCAACCGGCAAACCCAGACACGTCCATCGGATTGCCAGACAGAGAAGCGTGATTCATCACTCCAGAGAACACGTCTCCACTTCTCTAGAGTCCAGTGGTGGCGTGCTTTACACCACTGCATCCGATGCTCTGCAGTGCACTTGGTGATGTAAGGCTTGGATGGAGCTGCTCGGCCATGGAAACCCATTCCATGAAGCTCTCTACACACTGTTGTTGTGCCAATCTGAAGGCCACATGAAGTTTGGAGGTCTGTAGCTATTGACTTCAGCATGCGCTGACCCCGCTCTGTCATTTTACGTGGCCTACCACTTCGTGGCTGAGTTGCTGTTGTTCCCAGGTGCTTCCACTTTGTTATAATACCACTAACAGTTGACCGTGGAATATTTAGTAGCAAGGAATTTCACGGAACACCTGAATCCAATGATTTGGAGGGGTGTTCCAATACTTTTGGTAATATAGTATAGTTTACAGCCAGCTCAAAAATTGCTAGTAACAATCCTGTAAGGGGTTGAGGCATATGCATCCTCTCAGTTTGCTGGGTCTTTTTTGATAGAAGATTTCAAGTGTGGTCTTAAAGTATAGCTTGAAAAAGGTTTGAGACCCAAATTGTATTAGTTTTTTAGAATGAGTAGGACATGCTTCACTTGTGCTACACTGCAATCAGCTACAACACACTGGGGGGAATTCAAAACGGAAGCAGATTTGCACTCAACCAATCAACGTCTCTGTCTCATTTTCAAATCTTATGAGCAAACGGAAGAGAGATGCTGATTGGTTGCCATGGGCAACTGCTCCAGATTCTCTCTGCTCCAGTTTTGATAAATTCCCCCCATTGTGTATGTGAATTGTGGTGCATTAACCCACCCCAGAGCCCATGTACAGTATGAAGCAATGCACCTGTACTTCAGCACACTGCAATACATGTACAAAGTAATGCACAGTGAAGTGCATGCATAGGTGTCCTAATAAAACCTGCATTTATTTGCAGAGCAAGCCCTGGAATGGTCTTTTCTGAAAACATAGCCTTACATACATTATATGTTCAGCTTATGTGGTTACCCTGTAGTAAAGTATTTCATATTGATGTGGGTATTAACTTCATCAGACTCCTTTTAAGGATTTAACTCAACTAACATGAATACAATTATGTTCTAGTAAATGTGGGCTTTCTCATGTAAATGGAAAATGGTAGCCTGAATGATGGGACATTCATTTCCAATATTCTATTTAACATAATTGTCACAATGAATGACCAGGCTAAACCTCCATCGTTTTATTATTATTACATGTGTAGGCATACATTTTAATACCCTATTATTTGAAATAACATCAAAATAATCAAATGTAGAACAATATAAGCATTTACTTTCACTTGTCTTCACTTCAGGTAGTTTATGCTCCAAAGCCCAATGTCCACAAAATATATACCGGCCTTTTCTGTGATATAAAATGACTGTAATATGCTGAAGTAGCAGCCGCACATACTGTATATTAAACTGTGGTTCACAAACCTTCTAATAAAGTTGGCCATACACTGTTAGGTTTACAAAGGAACTTTATTATGAAAAATCTTGTTTGAACATTTGATAATACCATCATAGACTTAATGAATGTTGTTCGAAATATGGTTTAATTTTAACATTTGATTTTAAAATGAATAGTTTCTCAAACAGTTTCTATTCTCCATTTGACTCATTAGCTATTGGAAAATAGAACGAACACTACCTAATTCATTGTTTCTAATGAAATTCTTGGTGCATGGCCAGCCCATATGGGTTAAAATATACGGCTTGAAATCTCCCTAATTGACCTGTTTTAGACACATTTGCATATGAAGAGCAGCTTTCATCTTCTGTGTACAAATGCAAATGAAAAGGTAGAGCTTTTATAAACATTTGCAGTCTTTCACATTCCGGACAGTACTTGAAAGTTTGGTGTAGTATTTTACAAATTCAATTTTAACACTTTATATTATGCATTGTGTTGCAGTGCAGGGTGGATTGTACCCAGTACCCATATAATTATGTATGATATGAC
>NW_017306754.1:942020-942284 GCF_000935625.1 Nanorana parkeri | reverse complement strand
CCCCCCCCCCCCCCAATATTATTTTTTACATCTCTGGAATTCATACACATTTCCACGTGTTTTATCCTCCTTAAACATGCTGCAAGTACGGAAAAATAACTGTGTATGTGTCAGAAACCTAGGGGTCTATTCACGAAGCAGCAGGAAAAGGGCCCTATCTCTTCAGGAGGTGCACTATTTAGTCACACCCTGTGCACCCTTTTTTTGTGTGTGTTCACATGCACTTTTTTGGGGTTACTCAGTGTTTAGTTTTTGTGCACCTAT
>NW_017306754.1:920306-940420 GCF_000935625.1 Nanorana parkeri | reverse complement strand
TTAATAATACTTTTGTTAGTACCTGTTATCTTTAGAAGGAGATGAAGGAAGGAAGCACAAGGAGGTTATTTTGCTTGAAGAGGTAGTGCTTTCTTGTTTTGTTTGTAGCTACCTGCTGAAAAGGTACAAAACTATTTATCTAGGCTGCTGCCAAAAAAATTGAATGCAGTTTTGAAAGGAATTAGTGTATAGATAATAGTTCTAAACAGGATTTTTCATTTAAACGACTTTAATGTATCTGCATTTGTAATTTTTAATGTGTTTTTGTGTTTTTTTGCCATGTGCAATAAACTTCACCAAAGCATGCATTGAAATGTATAAAAGTCATTATAACTGCTTGGAATTTGCAAACATGATAGCGGGCCCTTGACAATCAGAACCTTGTTGAAAGTTGTTAAATTGATTTAAAAAAAAAATGTTTTCACCTCCATCAAGAGGAAATATTAGTTAGCACATACCGGGGTTGATTGAAGATAAATAGGCTGTTCACTTTGTAAGGCAATCTTCACTTTGGAAAGGAATTTTCCCTTAGCTTAGTGAAAGCGCTGCGCAAACTGTTGGAGCTATGTAAATCGTGTATACAGTAATAATAATGTTGTGAAAATTCACTCTGTGAAGTGCAAGGGAAATGGTAATAATAAAACAAAACAAAACAGTATTTTTACCTGCACATGGTTGGATAATGGCAGTCAGCAGAGCGCCACAACATTTACTAAAATAATGGAAAAATCCCTTGCACAGTGAAAATTCCATTAAAAAGTGAACAGCCTGCTTGCATTTAGCAAATCAACCCCCGTGGAGTTCAATACAGCTGCCATGTAAATGAATTATTTTGAGAAGCAAAATGGCGCTTTAAATTTGTTATATCACACATTCAAAGTGTAGAGGTTGTCATGCTTCTGCTTACAGAGACAGGAAACTGCTGACAGCAGTGAGATTATAACTGGTGGTCTGTGTACTCATGAAGGTGACAGCTGCTACATAAGGCTTGTAGCAGATTTCTTATAAAGCACGACTATTGATGTAAATACAGTATTTAGCGGCCCCAGTGTGTAGTAAAGAGCATGGTACGTTTGTGTGCCTGGCTGTAATTGCTGACTTAGAGATGGTATTAATTACCTCTAGGTTCGTTATTTATGAACTAGTGGTTATTCTTTTTTTCATTTGTCACAGCTATAGTATAACATTGTAAAGGGTGGTTCAAATAAAAGCTTACTTCCTGGAGTTCTTATTTAACTGATAAGTGCTTAAATGTGGTCAAATCAATGCCTGGCCCTGGTGAAAAATATCAAGCATTTTATAAGCCATATTAGCTAATGAAAGTTAGTTGATAGATTATTAATTTGAAACATGAACTCCATAGGGAAAACTTAACAATATTCTTAGAAGCCTTCAAAGTTTGCGAGATGTTTAAGAAAACCCCCCAATTTGTTATAGAATGAGACTATTTTACTCCACTTTGGAACCATTCTAAACTAGAGTCACAACAGCTTTATAAGATATAGGTGCAAGGTAAAATCGGAGAATGTTTTCAGGATTTGGTCATTTTCTGATTGAGGAGTGCTATTATCACAGAAACATCAGATGGATCAGGTCCTGCAGAGATAACTAACTATTGGAGGCTTTCTGTTTTTTAGCAAAGGTAAGAAGCAGACTGAGAGTGATTTGTTTTTTACTTTTGGTCCATTTTATCCCCCCTAGAAGACTAGCTCAGTTTAGGACCACTTCTACCCCTAAGTGCCATAAGTTGTATTCCCCATTTGCCTCATTGTTTGCCAGCATTCTTCACTTGCTGCTTTTTTAGAACAGGACATTAAATTCCTTGACAAATTCCAATGAGGTTATTATGGCCCTTAAACTCAACATTTAGAGGGATAGTGAGACATTGTTCCCCTTATCTATCTACACATTTTTCTTAGTGAACTTGTGTTCCTTACTAAGGAGCCTGTAATTGAATCTGGATCATGCACAAGCCTTCATAAATACACATACACAATATTTAGTTAGCTTTGTCTTACCTTAGAAGAACCCCGGTTATGCACATAGGGGTTTGCCTAAAACATATAACAAAATGTGGCACTTACACCAAGATAGCAAATGCATTTTGTTCATAATTGTTTTATGTACCTTACAAGATTTCTTGATATTATGCTTTTATCTTACTCTTAGCATTGTGAAACTCCTACCTCCTTTTTTATTTTTTTAGAGCTATTTCAAGCATTTATCCCAGCGCTGAATAAACCTAAAAGGGCCATTCATACTTATGAATTGCAGTAATCCGCATGCTGCTGCAATGCATGATACTGCGCACCCCAATCCACTATGGCAGACTGTAAAAGCACTGCTGCACCTTGAGGTGTGTTAGTTTGGAATAAAAAAAGTGCAAGTGCGATTTCGTTTTGTCTGTTCTGGCTTGTGGCAGTCCATTCAAATGAACAGACTGAAGGGTGTGAATGTTTATGAAAACCTAGGGATGTCCCGATACCGGTATCGGTACTGAGCATTTTCAGGAGTACTTGTACTCCTGAGAAGGCCCCGATACTAAAGGCCAATACCGGCCCTTTAAATTTTTTAAACGGGTCGGCTGCGATTGTGGGGACCTCAGCAGCCTGCTGGGGACCTGGTGGTAGCTGTCCTTGGCAGTGCCTGTCCGGTCACATATCTCCTCCTCCTTCCCGGCGTAGGCACAGCCAAGGACAGCCCCACACTGAACAAACAGAACCCAGAGACGGCAGGAGACCAGCGCCCAATCGTTCAGCTCGGTGCCCGTCCACAGATTCCCCACATGCAGCCTGGGGACATCTGAACACTGGCCCGGTGTGACACAAACGCAGCCCTGGTGAGATCTCTGCACAGCCTGGTGGGACGCAAATGCAGCCTAGGTGAGTTCTCTGCACATCCGTGATAAGATCTGTACACTGCCCTGGTGGCCGTGTACGCAGCCTGGTGAGATGCAAACACAACCCTGGTGACATCTATATAAAGCCTGGTGAGACGCAAAAGCAGCCCTGGTGAGACGAAAATGCGGCTCTAGTGACATCTGTATGCAGATGCATACAGATGTATGCAGGACGCAAATGCAGCCCTGGTGAGACGCAAATGCAGCCCTGGTGAGACGCAAATGTGGCCCTGGTGAGATCTGTACGCAGCCTGGTAAGAGATAAATGCAGCCCTGGTGACATCTGTACACTCCCCTGGTGGGAAACTGTCCAAAAATCATTAGGCTGTATTGTTTTAGAAAAAAAATGTCCTTTAAGAAAAAGTATCAGTAATTGGTTTCGGCAAGTACCTGAGGGAAAGTACTTGTACTTGGCCTTAACAAAATGGTATCGGGACATCCCTATGTAAATCCTAACAATAAACTTCTCTTATGTGCTCCTTTTTGTCTATTAAACATAACATTGAAATGCTTTGTTATATCTGTTCGAAAAGTGCAAAAAATAAAAAAATTACCTGTTGATCCTGCCAGCAATCTTTTGACCTGAAAACCTCATTTGCTCTCTGACTGTGCTGTACTGTTATCAGTTACTATAATTCTCAGCTATTTTTGTGAACTGCAAAACACCACCCTATGTTATGGAGAAGTGGAGAGGGGTAATTATACTGTAGTCCTGTCCTAAGGTGACAACGATATTCCTCTTAAGCTAGATTATTTAGTAAATGTTGTCACCCTAAGACAGGAAGTGTATTACTGGCAGGATCAGTGGCTGAAAATAAAGAAAAAGAGTGAAAAAATAAAGCTTATGCAGCCACCACATCTAAAGACTGGCGAGCTGCTTTATTTTTTGTTTTTAAATATAGATATGCTTTAAACTACAGGATATAGGCATTCAAATAACTAGATTACGTGGTGAGTTTAGTTTGTCCTTTGTTTTCCATTGTCAGGGCGCTGTACGCTTTTTGACTCTAGTCAATAGTTTAGAAATCATCTTGACCCTTGCAATGGGGCTACCACTGCAATGATCAAGATGATTTCTGCGCAGTGTTCTTCTTTCACTCTGTTTTTTGATGCTTTACATGTTTTTTATATTGCAGTTACCTCATTTTTAGGAATTTACTTAAATGGTTTAAAAAAATATTGATAAATAACTTGTTTAGACGGGATGTATTATTTTATTTTCCTGTTAGTTTCTAGTGTGCACATAATTGTTAAGCAGCTATTAATGTAAATGATAGAATTTGAAGTAATTAAAGATCTTTTTAAATCTAACATATATTAGTAACACAATCATTGTACCTTGTTAGGATGGCACAAATGTATCTGGCTGTTAAGGAGTTAAAGGTCTTCTGACTTGTAAGGAAAAAAAAGTTTGTAAGAGGTACAGGAGGCGGGATATATTTCAATTGGTTAGTGGATGCCTGATATGCAAATGTATCTTTCTGTGCATTTTGGCTAATTAGAGTAAATTACATTATTTACTTATTTAGTAAATAAATAAATAAATAAAAAAAAGATAGAACTCCATAGTTCTCCTTTAAAACCCCCACACAGTATATGTTTTCTGAAAGCCAAGACTCTATATAATAAAATGGTGGCAGTTGCACATTTGTATGTTGCAGGACATTAGTGCAACGTATTATCAATCCCAAACATTTTGTGAAAAATGCACTTAAGTTAAATTTTGTGCCCCAAAACACTATATCAAACCATTTTGTTTGGTAAAATATATAAGATGAGATTACAACGAGTAAATAGATACCCAACATGCTCAGGTTAAAAATTGTATGCGTCCATGAAACTGCAACAGATTTCAGTACCCCAAAAAGTCCACAGGCAATGCTTTAAAAGCCCCTACAGGTCTTCAGCTTAGAGATATGTGTTATCTATGTTATGGAGAAGTGGAGAGGGGAAACTATACGGTAGTCCTGTCCTAAGGTGACAACAATATTCCTCTTTAGCTACAGTATTTAGTAAATGTAAGACAGGAAGTGTGTTACTGGCAGGATCAGTGGCTGAAAATAAAGAAAAAGAGTGAAAAAATAAAGGTCACAGAGCCATCACATCTAAGGACTGGTGAGCTGCTATATTTTTTGTTTTTAAGTATAGATATGCTTTAAACTACAGGATATAGGCATTCAAATAACTAGATTACGTGGTGAGTTTAGTTCTCCTTTGTTTTCCCTTGTCAGGGCGCTGTACGCTTTTTGTCTCTAGTCAATAGTTTAAAAAGTAGTAATTTTAAATCTAACATTTATTAGTAACACAATCAATGTGCCTTGTTAGGATGGCACAAATGTATCTGGCTGTTAAGGAGTTAAAGGTCTTCTGACTTGTAAGGAAAAACAAAAGGAGGCGGGATATATTTCAATTGGTTAGTGGATGCCGGATATGCAAATGTGATGACTAGAGCACTTGTAAGCTGTAAAAGTGAATGTAGAGTACATAGAAACATAGAGAGACATATGTTACTCTTGTGGAACGCATTTAACATCTTTCAGAAAACATTATAACATTTGGGAATGTTGTTAGTAACTTTGTGGTGTCATTTGTATTTTTGTGTTCTAGGTCGCTACAATGTGATATGATATCTGGTAACATGTGCCATGTGGATAATGCAGTATCTGGTTAAGACTATACTTTCAGGGATCATTTCTATAGTTCTTGGTGATGACTAGAGCACTTGTAAGCTGTAAAAGTGAATGTAGAGTACGCATAGAAACATAAAGAGACATATGTTACTCTTGTGGAACGCATTTAACATCTTTCAGAAAACATTATAACATTTGGGAATGTTGTTAGTAACTTTGTGGTGTCATTTGTATTTTTGTGTTCTAGGTCGCTACAATGTGATATGATATCTGGTAACATGTGCCATGTGGATAATGCAGTATCTGGTTAAGACTATACTTTCAGGGATCATTTCTATAGTTCTTGACTGTTGGAATGTGCTCTAAAGTGGTCAGACTCACCAATCACGATGAGGAGTGTTAGTGTTTCTTCTTGAGCGCGATGTGAGCTCACAGTATTGCATTTTATGCAGCTGCTGTAAGCTGTTGATGACCGTTCACTGCTTTTATTTTGAAGGCAGGGAGGGGGAGAAACACAAGCTGAGTGATTGTTTTTATTTGCTGTAAACAATAGACTGTCTGAAATATTCTACAACACTGAGCGCAAATCTTTATTAGATGCGCTGTAAAACGCTCAACATGTGAAAACCTATAATTGCTTATGGGCATGGTTTCCACCTGGGCGTTCTACAGCGCGTAGGATGCGCTGCAAAACGCCCTACGCCCAAAGAAGTACAGGAGCTTCTTTGGGGCATTTTTCTGTGCGTTTCCATTGGTATTTCTGAGTGTAGATTGGGGTTAACAAAGCGGTAACCCCGAGCCACACTCGGGAATACAGCGTTCAGGTCTTACCTTGTCTGCGATCCCCGCTGTGTCCTCCAGCGTCTGCCGACATCCGGGTTCCGTCCCTTGCGAGCCGCCGGGTCGCAGGGGGGCGGAGCCGGTGGGAAGTTTGAAAGTGAAAAAAAGAGAAAATAAGGGGGGAAAAAAATCATACCACCAGTGAAACGCGCTTTTCACTGAACGGAAAAACGTGTTTAAAAACGCAAAAAAAAACGAGCTAAAAAACGAGCTGAAAAAATACGCTCAGGTGTGAACCTTTACACTCTAAATAAGCTATTAAAGTGCAAATCGCACTTCAATTGCTTATTGCTGGGCTTCAGGAGCAATGACAGCTATGGGACCGAAAGTGATGCAATATGCGTCGCTCCCAGTCCCATAGAACGAGGAGGAATTTTTTTTAACCCTTAATGTTATTGCTATCCCATAGGGGCTAACAATCCCCTATGTGATAGCACAGCAAACAGACAGGTCCTCTTTATGGGGGTTAGGGGTCTCTAAGACCACTAATGTCACTTAAGGACCCCCAAAAAAGCTGATGAAGCAGAGATCAGCATTTACCAGCTTCTTCTCTGGCTACAGCAGGCAGACAAATGACAGCTGAATGCGGAAGGGATGTAACACACACCACTTCCGCATTCAGAGATCGGAGAGGAGATCACCAGGTGGGAGAGTGCTGATCCATTTCCGATCTTAATGCTGAGAGCCGCCGAGCCGGTTCCTGGCCCGCAGAGGAGACAGCAGAACCCAGGATAACTGGCAACGGCGGTGGAGGGGGGCTGAAAGAAGGGGGGCACACACTGATGACCACCGTACAAGCGCTCATACGGCTATAGAACTGCCTGAACGCCTGTATGTAACAGCCGTTACTGGCTGTTTACAACCATCAGTGTGTTGTGCTCATGCGCGTGCTAGGGGGCACGCAGAAGCAGAAGAAAAAGAGGCATATTTACGGTGCCCCGTTGTGGGAAGCTTGTCCTCCGTCCTTTTTTTTTTACAAGGGGCAGATGGCAAGTAGTTAAAAAGACTGTGCTGAGGCTTTCTGTGCTGTTGACTTTAATGCAGCGTACCATGACAGAGGGTATATGTGATATGGTGCTCTGAATGGAGGGTGCTTTGCCCACTACTGTAATAAGGAGGATCACACCATGCGTTAAAGTATGTTGTGGTAACAGGAAGCTGATCGAGTGGATGAGGGAGGTGAGCTCAGCCTCCTGTGACAGTGCCGGCTGTCTCCGCCCACACATCGCTCTGCCAGACAGTGATAGGCAGCCGAGCGGTGTGGGAGGAGAGACGCAACGCTCGGCCGGCTGTCACTTTCTTTTCTCCCCGCTGGAACACAGAGCAGCGCCCAGCGGGGAGAAAAGAAATCAGGGATGCGCCGATGTATCGGCCGAAACATGGCTCTTTCGCCCTTTTGCCAAAAGTGCCATTTTCGGACGATATGTTTCGGCGGCCGATATATCAGTGCATCCCTAGTTATAACTGTACAGTGTCGTAAAGAATCCAGTGTGCATAACAGGAATTTTTGTGTCCTGTGATCATTTCTAAGACACGGCTGATGTCATGTGGGGTTGGCCTTTAAACCAAAATTTACAAATTAAATTAAGTTGTGAGAATATGCCTGTAATGAACATCAAGTCTGTCACCATACACATCTCTGGAATTCATACACATTTTCACATGTTTTATCCTCCTTAAGCACACTGCAAGTTCCGAAAAATAACTGTTGATGTATCAGAAACCTAGTGTGCTCCTACCTTCTTCTTTGAAATGAAAACATTGGGAGAGAATTATCAAAGAAATTAGTGACAATTAGTTGTAAATCAGGCTGCCTCTTCTTCAGAAAAGTTTCTGGGACAGGTTTACAGACCCATGAGTCTGTTTTCCTAGGCAGCCAAATGGGAAAGTTTTAACCACTTCCGAGCCGCAATACGTTGGCCCGCAGCAGCCGTGTTCTTGGTGTCGTTTTTAACAGCCACCGATGGCTGTTAATGTACAAGCGATCCGGCGTCTATACAACCGCTGGATCGTTTGTACCGAGCGGGGCTGTCCCCTCCCTACCGGGGCTGCCATCGGCTTCCCCGGGCTCCGCTGTCCCCATGTGGCGCACGGGAGCGTCTTGACGGGTCTCCCCGCAACGATCGCAGAGAGATTCAGCAGCTTCTAGGGAGCATGGAGCCGGCTTCCCGGCCAATCAGGAAGCCAAGCAGCATGTAAAGTCTCGCTGCCTGGCTTCCTTATTGGTCGGAAGCTGGCCAAACAAGAATGCCGGGCACCGTGTAATGACGTGGCGTCTGGCTTCCTGATTGGCCGGGAAGCCGACTCAATGCTTCCTCGTCATGAGGTGACGAGGGAGCATGAAGCCGGCTTCCCGACAAATCAGAAAGCCGGGCGTCCCGTCATTACACGGCGCCCAACATTCTTGATTGGCCAGCTTCCCGACCAATCAGGAAGCCAGGCAGCGAGTCTTTACACGCTGCTTGTACACGCTGCACAAGTGACAAGGGAGCATGGAGCCGGCTTCCCGGCCAATCAGGAAGCTGGGCTAGGCATCGGAGCATTTGGACGAGTACAAGTAGTCGATGTGAGCTCACAGTATTGCATTTTATGCAGCTGCTGTAAGCTGTTGATGACCGTTCACTGCTTTTATTTTGAAGGCAGGGAGAGGAGAAACACAAGCTGAGTGATTGTTTTTTAATTTGTGTAAACAGTAGATCATCTGAGATATTCTACACTAAGCATGAAGTGTCTCTACTGTATGGTATTCATATTAGGCTTAAAGGAGAACTATGGGGTCAGGGCTTTTCCCCATAGTTCTGCTTAGGGTAATGGGAGGGCACAAACTAGCGTCCTCCCGTTACCCTAAGCTCAGTATACCGTGAGCTACAGCTCGCGGTATACTGAGATGCCAGAGCTGGGTGGTGTCCCAGGGGTGCTCAGAAAGTCACATGGGTATGGGACCCCACATGACTCACTTGGTCACACACCACATTGCAAGGCCTTATGGCTAGTCTGGAGCAATATTTTTGCACTCCGGCCCCTAAGGCCTGTCAGAGTGGTGCACTGGCACTTTAGTACTATTTATGCACTCTATGCACGTTTGCACGATTGGCTTTTTTTTTTTTAAAGCTTTTTTGACCCACAGATGCTGAAGGTGCAGGTTTCTTCAGGGCCTATTCCTGATGCTGGGAGGAGATTCTGTGCCTCCTACGGGGTTCTCTGTCTCCTCCCACCCAGGAGGGGGGTTTCTCTTCGGGAGATCCCCCCTGCCTAGTGCTGTGTGGAACCTGTTTCGGCAGGTCCCAAAAGGATCGGGGTCCACCGGCCTTCAGGTTGGTGGACCAACAGTCTCAACCCCTGTCAGGAGCCTTGCGCCCCGGGGGGTCGGGAAGTAGGTCCCTTCTTTGGAAGGACCTTGCACCCTTGTGCACGTTTTTGTGTGCTGTGATTTCACGGTTGCACTTTTTTTGTTCACAGGGGGAAGTTTTGATGCACGTCCATGGGCTTCGGAAAAAAAAAGAGACGCCGCAGCCGGATGTCGAGATCCGCCCAGCTGCTTGAGTGACAGCTGGCTCTGCCTATGTAGAGGCAGAGCCAGCTGTACCCGCCCCCTCCCCCGTCCGTTCCGCCAGTCAGCGCTGGAGGAGGGGGGAATCCAGCCCCTCCCCTGTCACGGCAGAGAGCCGTGACTGGATCGAGAGGTGAGCGAACGCCGGTATATGTTCGCTCACCTCCTGATCTACTGAGCCGACCTGTGACAGTCTCATTGTCACAGGTCGGCTAGAACTATGAGGTGAGTGAAAAGCACTCACCTCATAGTTCTCCTTTAAAGGAGAACTATGGGGTAATTCCCCCCCCCCATAGTTCTCTTCACAGTCACTAGAGGATATATACTAATGTCCTCCTGTGACCCAATAGCGGGCTATTGCCTGCTATATGCTGCTGAGGGCGTTGCAGCCTGGATGGATCCTGACAATTCTGTTGAGGCTGGCTGATTGACAGTGGGCTTTGCCTATCTAGAGAGCCAGCTATGCCTGCCCCTTCCCCCTCCTTTCTCCCAGTCAGTGCTGGAGGGGGAGGGGGGAATCCCTGTCAGTCAACGCTCTCTGCAGGGAGATGATCGGGAAGTGAGCAAGCGGCGGTATGTTTTCGCTCACTTCCCGATCAATAGAGCCGATCTGTTACAGTTTCAATGTCACACATCGGCTCCAACTATGGGGATAAGTGTAATTCACTCACCTCCTTTAAAGAGTTGATCTTTCAAATCAGCCTTTTAACCTACATATGATGGCTTAAAGCTTCATAGTATGCTGTTCTGAGGTCAGTGCAAGTCAGCCTTCAGCACTGCTAACTTTGCACTCACAGGGGAAGTGAATGTGGATGCAGAGTGCTGAGTGTGACAGAGAGGTGGTGACAGAGCACCAGCGACATTTTAACTGTGGGCAACCTGGCAGCGCTGGAGATAGGTGCCTGAACAGCTATGGAGGAAATCAATTCAGTGTGGGAACGTACAATTGAAGGCTTTTGTGGACGAGCACACCAAATATTATTTGGAAAATAGTATTTATTAGTCAAAAATATTATCCTTCACCATTTTGCTTAACACCGTACAGCCGAAGTGTTCAGTGAACTGGAGTGCTACAGAACAGGTGCTCAGCGCTTGGCTAAGGAACTGAAATCCAATGTAGCCATCACACTCCTAACCGAATAATACCCTTAAGAGTCGGGTGGGTGCCAAAGTGACTGCAGATGCCTGTTACCCAAGATAAGTGTATGTATAAAGTCACTCGCACTCCAATAGAATTTCAAGTAAAAAACGGTTTATTGACTCGATTGCTATCACATCATATAGCTCGTTTCGGAACAAAAGCGGTTCCTTCTTCAGGCAAACAGAATGGGAAACACCACAGTACCAGTGCAGATATATATACATGGTGAGAAAGACAGTGGACTATGAATGAACATGATAGTTCTATGGACATAAGCCTCTACAGTTAGGACAATCTCTACAGCATGCAACCTGTGTGACATATAGAGCTCCTTTACCATAGCTGTGTCTTCCCCACACCAGGGGGCCCACAAATCTCAGTGATCTTTCCTAGAGACACTCCTCCCCCAAGGATTTCATCCAAAGCTGAGCAGAATGTGATGATACATCCTTGAGCTTGCTCCTGCTCAAGCAGCTCCAAAGCTGTATGTTTCAGTATCTGTAAATCATTCGCTTCTCGGCCTTTTGGCTATCGCTTCTCTGCCTTTTGGCTAAGATCAAGTGTAGTATCTGTTCTTATGAGTTTTCGGTGGGGAAAAGACCGTCCTTGCGGGGTATGAATCTTAGTACTCGCTAGAGTGAAAGAGCGTGCTGGGTTGCTTCCTGTGAGAGGGGAACAGCCCGGTACAGGCTTTCTGACTGAATGGATACGAAGCTTGGTCTGGCTGGAGGGTTGGGGGCGGCAGAAGCCCGTGCTGTTGTGCCCCCTGGGGGTGGCGTCCCAAGGGGTGCTCAGAAAGTCACTTGGGTGTGGGACCCCACATTGACTCACTGATGCACTTGGTCACACACCACCTTGCATTTTCTGCACATCGCCTCTTAGACAGGCCTTATGGCTAGTCCGGGGCAATATTTTTGCACTCCGGCCCCTAAGGCCTGTCAGCGTGGTGCACTGGCACTTTAGTATTATTTATTGCACTCAATGCACGATTGGCTTTTTAAAATTGAAATTTACCCACAGATTGCGGAGGGTGTAGGTTTCTTCGGGGCCTTTTCCCGATGTGGGGGGGGGGGATTCTGTGCCCTTATATAGGGTTCTCTGTCTCCCCCCAACCTGGGGGGTCTCTCTGCCGGAACAGGTCACCCACCTAGTACTGTGAGTTTAAAAGGCTCGGCAATGGGGAGGAAACCGAATGAGCGTCCACTCACGTAAGAGTGGGGGTTGGGAGTACTCCTCGGGGCTGGGTTCTGGCAGGGCCCAGTACTTCCTGATTTGAATGGTCTACCTTGTCTGGCCATGGGCTGGGAAGGCACGAAGCCTGTGGTACTATGCCCCCTGAGAGTGGCGTCTCAAGGAGTGCCGGAAAGTCACTTGGGTGTGGGACCCCACTTTGACTCACCGTCATGAGGTCACTGCACTTTATGCAACACGCCTCTTAGGCAGGCCTTCTGGCTAGCCTTGGGTAATTTTTACATCTAGGTTGCTCGGTTCGCCGGACAGCCTGCCAGATTTGTGCACTGGCACTTATTTATTTATGCACGATTTTTATGCACAATTGAGCACCTTTTTTGACTTCACAGAATGACGGAGGGGGCAGGTACCTTCGGGGCCTGTTCCTGAAGTTGGGAAGGAGGTTCTGTGAACTGCACTGGGGCCCCCTGCCTCCTTCCACTCGGGGGTCTCCCTTCGCGGGAGCTCCCAACCTAGTACTCGGTGGACCTGTTACGGGAGGTCCCAGAGGATCGGAGTCCGCCAGCCTTCGGGTAGGTGGACCTAAGTCGTCTTGCCAGTGTCAGGAGCCTTGTGCCCCGGGAGATCAGGAAATTGTGGCCTTCTCACCAGAGAGGACTAATAGCACCCTTGTGCACGTTTTTCTGTGTAGTGATTTCACTATTCACTTTTTTTGTTCACAGGAGTATTGTTTTTGTTTGAACGCTTCCACAGGCTTAAAAAAAAATAATCTGTAAATCATTGCCTTGACCTAGTCTTTTCAAAATCTGCAGTGCTTCCTGGGCCGCTTCTTTAGATATCCCAGCTTCTGTTGGCCAAAACAAAAAAGGTAGTTTAAAGACAGCAATGGTATATTTCAGGGCTCAAAATTTCAAGTCTTGAGCTACTGGCCAGGCCTTAAGAGTTACTAGCCACCAGTTGCCCCACCTAACCCTTACCCTGGCCCGGCCTTAACTCCGCCCCTAAACCCCCCCCCTTAAATAATCTTATGATAATTCTTATCTTATGATAGTTGCCGCTTGTAAACGGCAGATTAGGGATTCCTGCTGCAGGAAAATGCAAGTTCCTGACACAGGAATCTCTAATCACACCTGAAATATACTGTAGGTGTGAATGGTGCCTAATATACACACACACTAAAGGTGTTCATACACCTGACCTACGATAATCGGCAGGTGTATGGGCAGCGTGCGACCGCTTCTACTGTAAGGTGTATGGTGTATGCAATGGTTGTAAGGTGTATGATCATGTCAGCTGTCTGCGGGTCACATAGTACCGACTCGCGGGCCATAGTTGGCCTGCGGACCGGTACTTGGAGACCCAAATTTCCACTAGCCCTCACTTTACTTTTACTCGCCAAATGTGAGCAGACGAGTGGAAATTTTGAGCCCTGGTACAATCATTTCAGTATCAAGACAGCAATGGTCTATTTCATACAATCATTTCAGTATCAAGTCAGCAATGGTTTATTTCATACAATCATTTTACTATCAAGACAGCAATGGTAAAAAAAAAATAAATATTTTTCTTTTATGAATACATGATGCGGATATATGCTGCCTTAGAACAGCTGTTTATGTTAATAGCCATGCTGTCCTGCTTCTGTTCGTTGACTCTTGCAGAATTTGATGTATAGAGCTTTATAGTGTGACTTCATGGAACTTTCTGTAATCTACATACCAATGCTCATGACTGTATCATCCGTGATGTGCACGTTGTCAAAAAGAATTTAAAAAAAAAACCCCAGCAATGGTTTATTTCATACAGTCATTTCAGTATCAAGACAAGCAATAAAGTTGACACCTTTGAAGTGAAGTGGAATATTCAGTACCATGAATCCTGCATTTTTAACCAGATTGTTCCATTATAACTGCACAGTGTCTTAAAGAATCCTGTGTGCATAACAGGAAATGTTTATATTTTTCATTGTCATGTGATCATTTCTAAGACACAACTGTACCCTGTACCTTCCCCCACCCCCCTTCCCCTACTTCTCTCACACTACTCTTCTCTTTCCCGTTCTATAATCTATGTCTGTCACCTTGATGTCCTACCTACAATGCCTAGAGATTCACGCAATGGTCTCACAGCACCTACTTAGCGAGAGAGCCGATGTTATGTTTTTTTGTTATTTCTGTTAGCCACATGCTGAGATATACCATGCTACTTACCAGTGTCTGCTTCGCTAACAGGGAAATCTGTACATCCTCACTGTTTATTTTATCGCCCCATCTGGACTTCAGACCTGCACAAACTGTTTAGGCTTATATAATAGAATATGCTGGTTGTCTCAAGTTGCCGATTTCGGCTCATTTCAGTGAACTGTGCGCTCATGTGTATTTCATTGCTGTACCTCTCATGATTTGTTTTGTGCACTGAATTGTGTGAATCTTGTGAAAATACCAATAAAAATTGATTCACCACTAAGACACAGCTGTATCCACACAGCTCATCCATAGATATGAATAGGACCATGGCATGTGTACACGCCATAGAAAGAGGACCTGGGGCTACCACTGCAAGGGTAAAGACTATTTCTTCCTGGTATTCTTCTTTCACTCTGTTTTTTGATGCTTTACATGTTTTTTATATTGCAGTTACCTAATTTGTATGAATTTACTTAAATGGTTTAAAAAACTATTGATAAATAACTTGTTTAGACTGGATGCATTATTTTATTTTCCTGTTAGTTTCTAGTGTGCACATAATTGTTAAGCAGCTATTAATGTAAATGATAGAATTTGAAGTAATTAAAGTAGTAATTTTAAATCTAACATTTATTAGTAACACAATCAATGTGCCTTGTTAGGCTGGCACACATGTATCTGGCTGTTAAGGAGTTAAAGGTCTTCAGACTTGTAAGAAAAAACAAAAGGAGACGGGATATATTTCAATTGGTTAGTGGATGCCGGATATGCAAATGTAATGAGTGGAGCACTTGTAAGCTGTAAAAGTGAATGTAGAGTACGCATAGAAACATAAAGAGACATATGTTACTCTTGTGGAACGCATTTAACATCTTTCAGAAAACATTATAACATTTGGGAATGTTGTTAGTAACTTTGTGGTGTCATTTGTATTTTTGTGTTCTAGGTCGCTACAATGTGATATGATATCTGGTAACATGTGCCATATGGATAATGCAGTATCTGGTTAAGACTATACTTTCAGGGATCATTTCTATAGTTCTTGACTGTTGGAATGTGCTCTAAAGTGGTCAGACTCACCAATCACGATGAGGAGTGTTAGTGTTTCTTCTTGAGCGTGATGTGAGCTCACAGTATTGCATTTCATGCAGCTGCTGTAAGCTGTTGATGACCGTTCACTGCTTTTATTTCAAAGGCAGGGAGGGGAGAAACACAAGCTGAGTGATTGTTTTCTGTTTGCTGTAAACAATAGACTGTCTGAGATATTCTACAACACTGAGCACAAATCTTTACTATGTGGTATTCATATTAGGCTTAAAGGAGAACTATTGGGTAAACATTTTTCCCCATTATTATCTTCATGGTCACTAGAGGGCATATATTGACATCCTGTAACCCAAAACTCAGTATGTAGGGGGCTATTGCCTGCCATATGCTGAGGGTGCTGCAGCTGGGATAGATCCTGATAATTATGTTGAGATCCATCCCGCTGGCTGATTGACAGCAGGCTCTGCCTATTTAGAGAGACAGCTATGCCTGTCTGTCCCCCCCTAGTCAGTGCTGGGGGGTGGGGGGGGAGAGTGTCAGTCACCACTCTCTGCAGGGAGATGATTGGGAAGTGAGCGAGCGGCGGTATGTTTTCGCTCACTTCCCAATCAATAGAGCTGACCTGGGACAGTTTCAATGTCACACATCGGCTCCAACTATGGGGATGAGTGTAATTCCCTTACCTTATAGTTCTCCTTTAAAGAGATGATCTTTCAAATCAGCCTTTTAACCTACATATGATGGCTTAAAGCTGCCATGAGAGCTGAGTTAGCAAACCTCCTCTGAACGCTGTGCTGCAAGTCAGAGCTCAGCACTGCTAAGTTAGCACTCGCAGGGGAAGTGAATGCGAATGCAGAGCGTGACAGAGAAGTGGGGAGAGAGCACCAGTGGCCATTTTAACTATGGGCAACCTGGCAGCGCTGGAGATAGGTGCCTGAAACCCTATGGAGAAAATCAGTTCAGTGTGAGAACTTACAATTAAATGTTTTTGTGGACGAGCACACTAAATATTCCTTGGAAAATAGTATTTATTAGTCAAAAATATTATCCTCTGCCATTTGGTTAGCACCGTGCAGCTGAAGCGTTCATTGAAGCTGCTGCAGTGAACTGAAGTGCTGCAGAACAGCTACTCAGCGCTTGGCTAAGAAACTGAACACGCCTCTGGTTGTAGAATTCTCCAGGTAGTAGAGTGAAATGTGATGGTTCCTGCATGACTTGTTAAAAGATGAAATGCACATTACTAAAGTAGTGATAAAGTAAATCTGGTATACAACTAACCAGAAAAAAAAAATCCCCTGTGTACTCACTGTTTTGCTGATCTGCTGCATGTATTATACTGAAAAAGATTGTGTGTCTATTTGTCTTAATTTGCTTTTGATAACTGCATTTCAATATTAATATGAAGTCAATACAGAGTTTATGTTATGGTATGGTATAGCATGGGTTATGGCATTAGTTGGACCTATTTTTAATCGTAACCCTCCAGCATCCAGAAACTACAATTATCTAGAATCTACCAATCCCCTTGGATGCCGGATAACGGGGAGTTTACTGTAATTACCACCTTAACCTCCAGGACTTTTATTTATTGTTTATTGTTATGTCCACCCTGTCAAGGATGCCTAAAGGGCCAAGCTCAGGTTTATAGGGGAAGAAATTAAGAAGACATTAGTGACAAAGAGTTTTGATCAGTGGACAGTCACAGACAGTGAAGTAAGTCTGCCACTATGGCTCTACGTTTCAGAAAAATATGTGTCTCTTAGAGTTTTAGCTAGTAAGATCTTAATGGGCATATGTATGCTTTATGATATAGGTGGATAAACATTTCTTTAAAAGGATTGCCCTGAGGCTTGCTGTGCAGTTGACTTTAATGCATCGTACCATGACACAGGGCATATGTGTTATGGTGCTCTGAATGGAGGGTGCTTTGCCCACTACTGTAATAGGAGGATCACACCATGTTTAGTGCATTACAGTATACTGTGGTAACATGTACTAAAATGTGCATTTACTGGATGTTACTGGGTGTGTGCATGGGCTCAAAGAAGAAATAGGGATGGTGGCTCAGGTCCATGGCTGTATGCTTCTACATATTTTTTTTGCTGTTTAGCTGGTAAAGGTGCTAGGAAATGTTAGCAAATTGTATTTTGTTCTGTGATATGTACTGCCCATGTTCAAGGTACTTTAGAAAAATAAAGTGGCTGCCATTTTTGTTTTTATACCATGTGTACAGAAATGGGAGCTCCAGAGTGATTATTCCACCACTGGCATTTTCAAGAGGTAAAAGATAATGTTTAACTGCATTATTTACTAAAAGGGAAATATCGGTTTTGGGTGGATGTTGTCGGAGAAGTCAGGTACACATTTGCATCACATCTGCCAACATATGTAGAATATTTAGTATACAGAAAAAAATGTAGAGCTGTAATGCTGTTTGATTGATGATCACCATGAACATCATGGTAAACTATATTTTAATTACTAAATGGTGGCTCAGATAATAGTATGGTTGTCACTTGTTCCTTTCCAGGTGTCTGCCCTGATTCAATTAATTCTCTTGGCCAAACACCATTGTTTGTTGCTGCATTACTTGGCCTCCAAAAGATAGTTGATTTACTCTTGGATTATGGATCCAATCCAAACCAGTAAGTATTAGAGCAAGCAAGGTTTCAAAAAGCTCTTGGAAATGTATAGCTGGTTATTATGAGACATTGATGAAGTTTGTCTTTTGTTTCATCTCATTGTTAATGGGATATTCTGGAATTATGTGTCTAAGTTTCCAACATTTTAATACCACCTATTGACAGATTTGTCTGGCAGAAGTTTGCAAATGTGCCAGCTCAAGTGGTATTAGCAATTATATCTGCACAGTTTATCTTATATACATAGGGGGAATTTATCAAAACTGGAGCAAACAGAATCTGGAGCAGTTGCTCATGGCAACCAATCAGCATCTCTCTACAGTTTGCTCAGGTAAGATTTGAAAATGAGAAAGAGATGCTGATTGGCTGCAGTGCAAATCTGCTCCAGATTTTGTGTGCTTCAGTTTTGATAAATCCCCCCCCATACAATCTTATATTTCCAATAACTGACAAAAAAAATTGTCAGACCCAAATGGACAGCGCCCTGGGTGACTGGAATTTTATCCATTCTATCTATGATTGCTTCAGTTTTCTGGAAAGATACTACACAGGCATTGGGGACATTATCCAAGCTCATCTTTTAGCTACGTTCATGGATGAATTAGCTTTTTTTATTTTTGGAATGCTCCAACGGAAGTTTTGCACGTGTGGTTCCCTTAGCGCATATGCAAACTCCAAATTACTAAAGGTTCTTTCATTACAAGGAAAAACCCTTCTCAACAGCTGTGAAGCCATTGTACATAAGCCTTAGGCTGGGTTCACATCTGGATGTACGGAATATGCTTTGGGCGCAGGTGGGAACCATGCCCATAGGCAAATATTGGTTTTCACATGTTGAGCGTTTTACAGCGCGTAGGAACGCGCTGTAAACGCCCAGGTGTGAACAAGGCCTAAAGCCCATCCTATGTACCTTCTCCTTTTTCTGCTTTTTGCATCAGGAAACACACTTTTAAGGATTGATTAAAGCTGAACTCTAGGCAAACAGCTAAATGCTTAGTTAAATACAGAAATAAAAGCTCTGCAAAAGCATTTATATTTCTGTTAATCCAGTCCTGAGATTTACACAGATCTGGAGGACAATACAGCTAGGGTCTGCAATCTGACTTTACTGCAGTTAAGCACAACAGCTTGATCATCTTCTTACATCAGTCTGTGATTGCACAGTGAAGGAGCAGACTAATTAATAATTTGATCAATCTCCCCTTCCTACGCGCTGTAAAACGCCCAGGTGTGAACCAGGCCTTAAAGTGAGGTTTTTAGTGTAACCAACCCCCCTATACTTACCTCCACTAAGGAGAACTATGGGGAAAAACACTGACCCCATAGTTCTCCTTTAACACCAGTTCCAGAAATACATTTTGTGTCCTTCTTGTTTCCTCTTATTATTATTAACTTTTTTGGACTTGTCATAATTTAAAACAGAATAAGGAAAAAAATATGATAAATATTGAATATATAAATATATATTTTCCAGCCGCTGCTTTGATTGGAGCACACCTGTCCACGCAGCAGCATTTTCCTGTAACCAGTGGATTATGAGCAAGCTTATTGATGCAGGAGGAGATTTACGGCTTCATGATGAAAAGTCTAGAAGACCATATGACTGGGTCCTTATGGCAAGCAGAGATCAAAGTGCTCAGGTTATTATATTTAAATTTAGCATGTCATACAGAATAATCTTTTGCAGAGTGTGATCAACACTTATTTACTCTTACCTTGGAATTCTGGTATTTTCAGGTATAAAAAGATCCAGATAAGCTAAACTATGTTACATAAGAGGCACTGTTTAAAAATTAACTTTGTAATTTTTGAAGGTATATTTTAAATAATACTTGTTTAAAAAAACAAAACTCACCAGCCTAACCCCCCTACTGAATACTTGTTTTAAAAAAAAACAACTCACCAGCCTAACCCCCCTACTGAATACTTGTTTTTAAAAAAAACAACTCACCAGCCTAACCCCCCTACTGAATACTTGTTTAAAAAAA
>NW_017306754.1:883805-920253 GCF_000935625.1 Nanorana parkeri | reverse complement strand
CTCCAAAACTAGAAGAAAACACTTTTTTTCACAAGTTTTGATTATTATTATTATTATTTTTAGAAATTTGTTATAATAATTATATTATAAAATACATTTTTATTTTCCTAATTTTGTTTCACACTTTTTTTTTTTACACTTTATATCAAGCAGTCACTATGACTGCTTGAAAAAATATTTTTTTTTAATTTTTGGCTATTATTAGGCTGCTCCAAACTTAGGAACAGCTAATAATAACCTTAGAGACTGATCCTAGCAGCATGTCAGATTCAGATCTCACTAAAAGGTCTTTGATCGGCCCAGACGATCAGAAGTCTGATACATTTCACTCAAAGAGATACATTGTATCTCTTTGGTGAAATGTATCATAAACATCGGGCTATTGGCTAAGATCAAGTGTAGTATCTGTTCTTATCAGTTTTTTCGGTGGGGAAAAGAACCGTCCTTGCGGGGGATGGTTACTTAGTACTCGCTGAAGTGAAAGAGCGTGTGGGGCTGCTTCCTGTAAGAGGGGAACAGCTCAGTATATGGCTTTCTGACTGAACAGATGCGAAGCTTGGTCTGGCTGGATGGTTGGCGGCGGCAGAAGCCCGTGGTGTTATGCCCCCTGGGGGTGGCGTTCCAGGGGTGCTCAGAAAGTCACTTGGGTATGGGACCCCACATGACTCACTGTAGCACTCGGTCACACACCATATTGCTATTTTCTGCACTTCGCCTCTTGGACAAGGCCTTATGGCTAGTCCGGGGCAATATTTTTGCACTCCGGCCCCTAAGGCCTGTCAGCATGGTGCACTGGCTCTTTAGATTTATTTAAGCACTCTATCAACGATTGGCATTTTTTTATTTTCTATTTTGACCCACAGATGCTGAAGGTGCAGGTTTCTTCGGGGGCCTATTCCTGACGCTGGGAGGAGATTTTGTGCCCTTATACAGGGTTCTCTGTCTCCTCCCAACCCAGGAGGGGGTCTCTCTTCGGGAGAGCGCCCTGCCTAGTACTGTGAGGGACCTGTTTCGGCAGGTCCCCAAAGGATCAGGGGCCACCGGCCTTCGGGTTGGTGGACCAACAGTCTCAACCCCTGTCAGGAGCCTTGCACCCCGGGGGGTCGGGAATCTAGGTCCCTTCTTTATTGAAGGACCTTGCACCCTTGTACACGTTTTTGTGTGCTGTGATTTCACGGTTCACTTTTTTTGTTTACAGGGGGAAGTTTGTTTTGAAGCACGTCCACGGGCTTCGAAAAAAAGAAAAAATCGGGCTATCGAGCTGTCAAAACGAATAGCAGAGAGGTGACTCACTCTGCTACCTCTCTGCTATTTTCAGCTGTCAAATACGGGATCGCGATTTAGCGGTCTCATATTTGCATGTAACGGCTTCATTCTTTCATTAATGAAAGAAAGAAGCTTTTACAAAAGCTTAACTATTTCATTAATGAATGCCTCAATACTGAGGCATTCATTAATGACTGGTAACTTCTGAGAATCAGCAGTTACCGGCATTACAAAGCCTGATATAACTTGTCACGTACAGTGTACGTGGTCAGTCATATAGGCACTTCGTGACGGGACGTACGTCTCCCGTCACAAAGGGGTTAAAAACAACAACTCACCAGCCTAACCCCCCTACTGAATACTTGTTTAAAAAAAAACAACTCACCAGCCTAACCCCCCTTCATCTAATTCTAAGCATCCTCTCCTACCTCTATGTAGCTGTTACTGTTGCTTTGATCCCCTTTGACGATGCATTGCAAATTCCCAAAATACAATTGCTAGTACAGGGGTGTGGACATTTTTTTAAAAAACTACTTGTCCAAGGACTAAAGCGGGGGCCTGATCTACTTGTCCCTCATGAAAATCTACTTGTCCTGATACAAAAAAAGATTTTTTTTTAACCATAACCGTATTTAGCAATGCCAAGAAGAGCTTCTCGTTGGTCAGTGCCGTCAGATGACTGCGCTGACCAACGAGTGCTTGAATTTTGAGAACGAAATTCAGATTACAATGGCACAGGTACAGATAGTACACCCATACTGGCGGATGGGAAGGACCGTTCCGTGAAAGGTAAGTATAGTGGGGGGCATGGTGTCTGGACCAGATCTGTGCGGGTAATTCAATTTTTCCAAATTACTTGGGAAAGTGAATTTACCGTATTGCGGCGGGAAACTGCGAAATCTGCCTTGTGCGACTGGGGTGCTGTTAGACAATAATGGCACTGCCAGCGTGATCGGCGGTGGTGTGAGATTCTGTGACCGCCCGGCCATCCACACGGTTTTGTGCACGATTGCCGTGTGGTAACGGATCGCCCACTCCGCTCACACACAATGCCCCATGCATGCGTTTATTCGTCCCCAAAAGAGGGGGGGGGGGGGGGGGCGAAGACTACGGCAAAAAGGAAGCCCAGGTGCAGAGAGACAGGCAGCCGGGAGCAGTACACGGCCAGCCGCTGGAGATAGAGAGAGAGGAGGGGGGAGGAGAGGAGAAGCGTGATCCAGGCAGGTTACGAGTGATTTTTGGACGGCTGCACAGCCGTTTAAAATCACTCGTACAAAACGGCTCCCACACTACATTTAGCAGTGCTGCTTGCCCGCAGCCGGGCTAAATGTAGAAAAAAACTACTCGCCGACGCCCGAAACTGCCTGTCTCGGGCGATAGGAATTCCACACCCCTGTAGTATCTTAGTGGAGACAAAAGCTGAAAACATTTTCAGTCAACTTTTGTTAAAAGAACCGGTCTGGAAATTCTCAGCCGAGCAATGACTGCATCAAATCAGCTGTCAGAATACAATAGCCCAGCATACTGTTTAGGTGGATGGGGGAATCAAGCATTTTTTTCTCGATCATACTGAGGGGCTAAATAAAGAAAAATTATCAGTATGGCCAGCTTTGCTTTAAATATCTTTTTGTTGTGTCTCCTGATCAAGTAAGGGAAGATTTTCTCAATAGGGACACAGATGACAGTAAAGGGTTCTGACCATTTCCCACTCAAAACAAAACAAACAAACGTTTTGGCTGGTCTTCAGTTTACAAAAATGAATAGGAAATCTAGTACTGTATATTATATTTTAAATTAATACCGTGTAAGAACTCAGCTCAGACACAGTTTGTTGGGGACCTGAGTTTGTCTATTTTTGTAATATAATTGTGTCTATAATTTTATATATATAATTGTAATATAATTGTAATATAATTGTAATATAATTGTTTGTCTATAATTGTAATATAATTGTGTCTATAATTTGTCAATTGTATATCAATTGTACATAATTTTTCAGCCTGCTGAAAAATCTTTGACCAGCCCCAAGCACATGAGTGTACAGTGCACCATGTAACTGTCAGATGCAATGCTTGAATTGGTCACATTAGTTAGGTATGTAGCATAAAGTAAGACTTGCTGTGTTAGGACTTGAAGATGCTCACATTTTACATTACTTGGACTGCAAATGGGATTTACAATTGAGCATATATTTTCTTGTTTTATACTTCAGATGCTGGAGTTCATTGATCACTGCTCTGCACATATGCATGTTTTGATCCATGGTTTTTATTGCAAACCCAAGAACGTTGTTACATCACAAGAACTCATAAATAGTTCATCACTGATTGAACGTCTATCACCAAGGTGCGAGTTTTCATTTAATTTTCTATTGATTGGATAGAATTTTGAAATCTGTATTCTTATATATAAAACTTTTTATGACAAGCATAGTTGCATTACTCTTATCTTAACAATCAGTGCAACCTCTAAAATTTTCCTGTTTGTGCTTTAGTCTACAATAATGACATTAGTTGCTATTTAAGTGATAGGGTAACAAGGGAGATTTGTTTCCTTATCTGGGTTCAATTCAGGTTAGAGATCTTCTTATAGACAGTTGGAGCGCACTACATGGTTGCCTGTTGTGTGGACGGAAGACATTTTATTGCTTAATGAAGATTAAAAGGAGAATTATGGTGAGAGTGATATCCACTCATCCCAATAGTTAAAGCCAACGTGTGACACTACAACTGTCACTCGCTGGCTCTATTGATCGAGAACTGGATTGCTCATCCACTTTAGCAGCTCTGCAGGTAAAGCCCTCGGGAACTAAGCAATGACCCTCTCCACAATTTGTAACCTTCTCATCTCAGGCTGCAGCCATTTTTTAAGCAGGTTGATCAGATCATACGTTTGGGAGTAGAGAAACCCCTTTGACAGGAGCTCCATCTTTGTACCCACTGAACCCTTACTGAAGTTGGAAACAAGGGACAAGACAGAGCGCCTCCATAGTGTAAAAGTGTAATTTATTTGTACAACACGCAAATAAAAATGTACTTACAGGAAAGTCGGTGGTTAAAAGCATACAAATGGTGATGAAGTATAAAATCTCTAGCAGCGGAAGTCTGAAGGAGTACAGCACATCAGCATCCTCTACCCCCTTGAATTCTAAAGGTCTACGCGTTTCAGGGGCACACCCCCTTCATCAGAACTTCCTTCTGATGGTTCTGATGAAGGGGGCGTGCCCCTGAAACGCGTAGACCTTTAGAACTCAAGGGGGCAGAGGATGCTGATGTGCTGTACTCCTTCAGACTTCCGCTGCTAGAGATTTTATACTTCATCACCATTTGTATGCTTTTAACCACCGACTTTCCTGTAAGTACATTTTTATTTGCGTGTTGTACAAATAAATTACACTTTTACACTATGGAGGCGCTCTGTCTTGTCCCTTGTTTCCTAGATCGATGGTCTTTTTGACCAGTGAGAGCTGCCTTTTGAGTGTTTAAGCCAACTTCACAACCAGCCCATCTTGCAACCAGAGGCGCCGCTATTGTTTTTTTCGTTCCTTACTGAAGTTGTCATCCCTAGAAGCCGCAGGCTCTCTGCCTTTAAGTTTTGTAATATTCAGGGCGGATATGACCCGTAGCCAGCCGTATCAGACAATAAACTTTTATTAATTTCCACAAACAGTCAAAGTAAATGGCTTATATTCAGCAAACACAAGACTGCGGCTCAGCGCCTGTATACTAAGTCCCACCTCAGGGTTAGAGTCCCAGCCTCAGGGTTAGAGTCCCAGCCTGCGCACAGAGGGTTCCAGTATGGACGCAGGTGCCCCAGCAGTGTCTCGGCAGACTGTATTCCACAGCTTAACACACATAGCCATGTGTCCTGTTCCAAACACTCCACACAGCCAGACTGACTGGCTTCCTGTTCCTTTTTAACACACCCTCTGGCTGGTGGTTTAACCCTTTTATTACCAGAACTGGCTGTAGTCAGGGATGTAGGCTCTGAATACAAGGTGACTTTAACGGGACCACCACCTAAACAAGGGAGGGATATACTGTCCATCCAGGACCCATTCCTGGTGTCCTGTACACATCCCCCCCCTCTGCCTCGACGCGGAGGTGTCTGAGGCAATGTGGGACACCCTGCAATGGACCCTAGATAGGGCGTCTGCGTTTTGGTGATATCTACCGGGTCTATTTTCTACCACAAATTTATATTCCTGTAGGGCTAAGAACCATCTGGTCACCCTAGCATTCGTGTTTTTATTCTGTCTCATCCAAGTCAGTGGAGCGTGGTCCGACACCAGGCGGAATTTCCTACCGAGAAGAAAGTATCGCAGAGAATCTAGAGCCCACTTTATGGCCAAACATTCTCTCTCTACCACTGCATAGTTCTTCTCTGCAGCTGTTAACTTCCTACTGAGAAACACCACCGGGTGTTCCTCTCCACTGACTTCCTGCGACAGAACAGCTCCTAATCCTTCACTAGACGCATCAGTCTGGACAACAAACTCTTTGGAAAAATCCGGAGCAACCAACACAGGATCTCGGCACAAGGCCGCTTTCAGCTCCAGAAAAGCTGTCTCAGCTTTTTCATGCCACTGAACCATGACCGACTTCCTACCTTTTGTCAAGTCAGTCAACGGAACAGCGATAGAGGCAAAGTTGGGAATGAACCGTCGGTAATAACCGACTATGCCCAGGAAGGCTCGGACCTGTTTCTTGGTTACGGGGCGGGGCCAAGCCTGGATGGCTTCTACCTTGTTCATTTGGGGTTTCACCAAACCTCTACCCACAATGTACCCCAGGTATTTGGCCTCCTCCATCCCGATGGCACATTTCTCAGGGTTTACCGTAAATCCTGCTCGTCTCAGAGAGTCTAACACCGCCTGCACCCGGGGAAGATGCAACTCCCAGTCTGTACTAAAAATGACTATGTCATCTAGATAGACAGAGGTGTATCCTTGATGAGGGCAGAGTGTCCTATCCATCGCCCTTTGAAAAGTGGTCGGAGCCGAACGGCATTCTCTTATATTGGAAGTGACCTTCCGGTGTGTAAAATGCAGTTTTCTCCTTAGCCCCCTTAGTCAAAGGTATCTGCCAGTACCCTTCAGTGAGATCTAAGGTAGTAATATACCGGGCTGGTCCCAACCTTTCTATCAGCTCGTCTACCCGGGGCATCGGATATGCATCAAACTTCGATACATCATTGAGTTTTCTGAAATCATTACAGAATCGCAGAGTTCCATTGGGCTTAGGTACCAGCACAATCGGGCTTGACCATTCACTCTGCGATTCCAAATGGACCCCTTGACACCTCCAGGTCAGGATGCGCTGAGCTAGAGGAACCTTCCCCTTCCTCCTCCTCAGCCATCCCCTGCAATGGGAAAGATTCCTCCACATCATCCCCGATCATGACCTGCACAGGAGGAGTTCCCCCCCCCAGGGGTCTCCTTGCCTTGTGGGTCATTTATGACTGACACAATCTCATCAGTCCCTTCAAAAGTCTGCTCTCTTTTACTGTCCTGAGCTGCAGGAGAATTTCCAGGGTCAGTGTGTCCCACCAGTTCTTGACTTACATGGTTCCACAGTTCAACAAAAAGAGGGCAGTCTCGTCCCACTATGACATCATAAATGAGGTTCGGCACCACCCCGACTTCCTGCGTAACCATGCCACAAGCTGTAGTGACTGTCACCGGCACTAGTGGGTACTCCTTAGTGTCCCCGTGTATGCAGACCACTTTAAGGGTTTTCTTTGTTGGACTCAGTCTCCCAGCCACCCCAGCATTCACAAGAGTCACCATACTACCTGAATCCAGTAGAGCTCGGGCATGGAGATGGTTCACCCAGACATCACATTCGAAGCGCCCTTCAGTCATATCCAGGTGGGCAGCACAAACCTGAGCATAGTAGGACACCCTTCGTACGATTCCACATTCCATGGGTTCCTCTTGAAGGGGACAGTGGGCCTGAATATGGCCCCGAGCGTGACACCGCCAGCACAGCACATTTTCACTCTTCTGTGCTGGGGAGGAGCTCTGAGGAGCTGGGGAATATATTCCTGGACTTTCCTGAATGCTGGTTCCAGGGCTTGCAGGTGGCTTGGCTTTCCGAGCGAACATGGGCTCCGAGACTTGCTTTGTCCAAGTAGATCATCAACTACTGTGTATCGCTCCACCGTCTCCAACATCCGGTCCATCGTCTGGGGATCCCCATGGCTGACCCAGCGCTGTAGTTCCTCTGGCAGAGCCCTCAGGTAACGGTCCATGACGACTCGTTCTACAACCTGAGGTGCAGTTAACTTCTCTGGCTGTAGCCATTTTGTGGCCAGTTGCATCTGCATGCATCTGGGCCCAGGGTGACTGGCCGGCGCGATATCTCCAGCAGTGCATTCGGTGCGCCCGAACCACAACAGTTACCCCAAGGCGCGCCAAAATCTCCCCCTTCAGCTTGGCATAGTCCTTGGCATCTGTGGCTGGCAAATCAAAATAGGCCTTTTGTGGCTCCCCGGACAGGAATGGGGCAATGAGGCCACCCCACTGATCTTGGGGCCACCCTTCTCTCTCTGCTGTGCGTACCCCAAGGTGCGCCAAAATCTCCCCCTTCAGCTTGGCATAGTCCTTGGCATCTGTGGCTGGCAAATCAAAATAGGCCTTTTGTGGCTCCCCGGACAGGAATGGGGCAATGGGGCCACCCCACTGATCTTGGGGCCACCCTTCTCTCTCTGTTGTGCGTTCGAAGGTGGTCAAGAAAGCTTCCATATCATCATGGGGGGTCAGTTTTTGCAAGAAATGGCTGGCACTTTTACTGGGTTGCTAGGGGCAGTAGCCAACTGCTCTCGTCCTTGAGCTAGTTGCAGTACAGCTTCCTGCAACAGCGCCACCTGGGTTTTCATGGACTCCTGCTGAGCTCCCAGCTGTACCGTCTGGGACTGTTGGGCTTGCACCAGAAGGGCCAAAGTCTGTTCCTGGCGAGCCTGAGTTTCCTCATAGCGGGTCTGGGCTTGTATATTAACCAGGGTTAACTGCTTAACCAGCTCCTCCATTACTCCTTCTGTGGATTTTAGAGCTTGTGCAGTTTTAACCCACGACATACCAAAGCATGCACAGTCTTTTTAAGCAGTCCAAACGACGGCTTTTCCGGCTTGGTGCCCGCATTCTCCACAAGTTGTAATATTCAGGGCGGATATGACCCGTAGCCAGCCGTATCAGACAATAAACTTTTATTAATTTCCACAAACAGTCAAAGTAAATGGCTTATATTCAGCAAACACAAGACTTTGGCTCAGCGCCTGTATACTAAGTCCCACCTCAGGGTTAGAGTCCCAGCCTCAGGGTTAGAGTCCCAGCCTGCGCACAGAGGGTTCCAGTATGGACGCAGGTGCCCCAGCAGTGTCTCGGCAGACTGTATTCC
Organism: Nanorana parkeri; assembly: GCF_000935625.1. Classification (NCBI taxonomy): domain Eukaryota; kingdom Metazoa; phylum Chordata; class Amphibia; order Anura; family Dicroglossidae; genus Nanorana; species Nanorana parkeri. The sequence continues at coordinate 911,590 of NW_017306754.1, read as the reverse complement.
ACAGCTTAACACACATAGCCATGTGTCCTGTTCCAAACACTCCACACAGCCAGACTGACTGGCTTCCTGATCCTTTTTAACACACCCTCTGGCTGGTGGTTTAACCCTTTCATTACCAGAACTGGCTGTAGTCAGGGATGTAGGCTCTGAATACAAGGTGACTTTAACGGGACCACCACCTAAACAAGGGAGGGATATACTGTCCATCCAGGGGACCCATTCCTGGTGTCCTGTACAGTTTTCATAATCCAGTGCATCGTCTGAGGTCAGACCAAAGTATTCCTTTTGGCGATCTCCCAACAACAATGGCATAAGAAGTTCTGCCTAATGTTCTTTAGGCAAGATGTTTATCACTGATTAACAAAAGCCTGTTGCTGCTGGGCAGCCAGCAGCATATTAACTTCTTACTGCTATCCTAGGTTCCGCTGATTAACCTGTTGCTGCTATGCCAGTTTCCTTTGCTGCTGTGCCTGGATCTTCTGCTATCCATGTTGTCAGGCAGCGTTGTCTTGCAGCAATGCCTTTATCAAGTCTTCCATACAGAATCAGAATTCACACAGTAGTGTACTGTGCCTTTAAGTGGTTTAGCTTGTACCTTCAAGCAACACAGTGTGGTGTTAGCAGGATCAAGGTGTTTTTTCCCAGGATATACAATATACAACAGTTTTGCAGATTCTGCAACATGGTACACTGTCCCTTTAAATTACAGCTGACACACATTCCAGATTTCTTTGCTTAGTGGCACTTTAGCACAATGTACACTCAGTTATGAAAAGAAAACTTGATTTTCAGCAGGGATCAGTAGAGAGAGCTTCACTTCTGCCCTTTGCATACCTCCACTAATTGTAAAGGTGGCCATAGATTGTACAATCTTCGTTCGAAATTTTTAATTTCTGCCACAAACCCTTGTTCCATGATACCTAGACTTCCCCATCAAGCATAGTCAAATGTCAATTTCAGAAATTGTTCGTTAGCCATATTAATCAACCAATTTTTGACGAATGACAGAAATAATGTCCTTTTGTGCATGTGCTGTGCTCTTGTAGAGATTTGTAACGAACCAAATCCCCACTGATTCATCGATTTGCATTCGCTGAGAAAAAAATTTCCAACCTGACTGAACAAAAAATGTTGATCACAATATCGAAAAGGAATATCGGTGATGTAAAATCGGTCAACTGTTCTATTTTCATTCGAAAGAGCGTTCGTATACGATTTCCGAACGAAAATTGCAGTGTCAGGGTTAGCTTCACACGTAGAGCTCATGAATTACAAATTGTGTTTAAGGGTTCCCTGGCCATGTTTATTCGTCACCATTGCAACAAATACAAATCAAAATAGTTTTCCTCACAGGGGTATGTGTTAGCACAGTCCAATATACAAAACAAAATTCAACCTCCTGACATTTTTGGTCAGCAGGTTGTTCCAGCACAGCTTGCATGCAGTCTTTCACTAATACACACTCATCCCAAAGCCACAACTTGGAAAAAAAACACAGAAGTCAGTTTATAGTATTAGAGTGTCAGGAGTGTGTAATACATACTATAGTGTTGCAATGTATAGCTTGCACAATGCCACTGAATGTTTTGATCAGGCTAGTCAAGTAACCAGTCCTTCCATTTATTTCTATATGTCGGGTGCTGCTAATGTGAACTAAAGTGTAGGCACTTGGCTTGATTTTTCCATCAAAAACACTGCCCATCACTGTACACAGACTGGGCTGTTTAAGGAAATTTACCTTCCTATTCAAAACTCAAAACTTACCCAAGCCATGTACTCTCCCTGTAGGACATAATAAAAACACATACTTAATTGTTCATGTATTCCAGTGCTGTCCTACTCGCCCACAAAGCTTCCACAGTGTTTCTTTCATTCGGGAGCTCGCTGTCAATTCCTGATACTCACAGCTGTCACCTTGATGATGTGCCGCTGCACATGCACGTGAGATGCAGACTGTCCTGAAAGAAGAACTCTGGGCATGTGACCTAAAGAAATGCCAGACATTCCATAGCTGGTGTTAAGAAGATACGATTAGTGCACATAGTATAGGTTCTGTGCAAGCAGCTGCACTTGTTCACGTGCACCACCTTACCAGCAAGATCATGCATAGCCGTGGGCCTGTGCATAGATGTAGGTGTGTGCGTAATAGCAAAGTGCAGCATGCACTTGGAGGTGTGCACACACCCATTCCCAGCCATGGTGCCAAATTAGCTATTTAAAGCTGCACACTGCATATGCCCAATTATGAGAGGTCGCCAGCAAGTACTCTGCGTTCTGTGTATCTGATCCTGCTGCGGCTACCCTCTGTTTGACCTATGACCCTGCTGATCGCTGCCTGCCTCTGTGACCTTGGCTTGTTCTCTGACCATTCTGTCAGCTCATTTGGTACCATCCTGCCTGCATGTTACTGACCCGACCTGTTCCTGCCTGCTGATTTTGTACTGCGCTGATTGTAAGCTACCACTCCGGCTTACTTCTGACTCTGCTCCTGTGTTCTGCATTGGTGCTGTCCTGTCTGATGCTGGTATGATTTCCTGTTGGTCAGCTGCATCCGTCACTCCTGCATCCAGTCGCCTGCATCAACTGCTCTGGTGTCATTAGCAGTCCCATCATCTGCCGGCACTTGTGCGCCTCTTCCGTTATTACACCTGCTCTATCTAGGCAAGAAATACAGAAGTGCAGGGATGGGAACTTTAAACAAAATGCATCTGCAATTATGAAAGCCGAGGGAGTAAAGACATACAGGGTTAGTCACAAAAGGGTGATGAGTTTGAAGAAGGCAGGAGAAGTAAACAATCTAGGACAACATAGCTGAAGTGGAAAGCGAGCTGAATTGGATACATTTTCCATATCAGCTATTTTGGCCTAGATTGTTCACTTCTCCTGCCTTCTCCAAACTCTTCACCCTTTTGTGAATAACCCTGTAAGATTTAGGAAAGTTGAAAAAGAGGTGAAGGTCTGCATTTTTGGTGAAGGGACAGAAGAAGGCCTTTAATGAAAGGTACAGTTATGCTGTAAGCCTAGGGTGTAGAATGGGCTTCCTAGTTTACCTATGCAAATGTAAACCCCTATTGAACGGACAACTATGAAACTATGCCTACAACTATGACACTCAAAATTTTTATTTCTGCCTTATCAAAAAAAAACCCCAACTCATTGTTTGTGTTTTGTTTTAGAAATGTCGAAAAATCTCCCTCAAAAGACCAAAAGTGTAAAAATATTCCAGTAAAGAGAATGTGTAGCTTTGGATATGGAGAGGTAAGGCCTGAAATGAATTGTACCACTAAGGAGTAAAATGAGCAGTGTAAGCTTGTCCAGAAAATATGTGTTTGCTATTAATTATATTTTTCTAATTGCAATTAATAATTGTTTTATTTCAGCTTTATTTAAGAGACAACAGAGAAGTGGGCTTTATAGCAACAGTTCCTTTAATTGAAGAGAAAAGCATTGTACAGGATGACTGTAAGCCTGGTTTCTCCTTTGCTGGTGGACCGTATATGACAATGACAAAGTAAGGTTGCAGGTCAAACAATATATTTGGCAATGCTTATTCTACATTATAAACAGCAATGTTGTGCAGAGAAGGTGAATTTCTCCTAGATCTATAGAAAAATAACTTGCTGTAGATAGAATCATAAAGCAACCTAATTTAGCATGGTGCATAGTTTACTGGAGGGGAGGGCAAATACTATTGCATAGCTAAATTCATTATCTGAAGCCGACCTTCCATTAAAAATGAAAAGCTAGTTTTACTAAACACATATACTGTAGATGCGTATACTGATTTTAAAGGGTATGATTTACATGTTTAGATGCCCCCAGGTGCATTCAGTCTAGCTTTGTTTAGAAAAAAATGAATTATGTACGTCCAAATACTCTAAACGTATCTTAACACATGTAAATGAATGATAAAATGGAGTTTGGAAGGAAAAGTCTGTATGGAACACCTAAACGCATGTAAACCGATTTATAAGAAACACATGTAAACGCGGCTAAATGCATGTACATTTTGCATCTAAAAAAAGATTATAGTTACCAATTTTCATCTGCATTTTCATAAAAAAGCACACAGGGCCAGTGTGAATGTAGTCTTGGTCCTCCCACTTCCCACACAGAAGTAGCTGTAAGAAAATAGTTAAAACTAAAGTTATTTTAAAAACAAACCATAAAATTACTCTCCTCTTCCTTGGCTTCTGATGCTTTTGGGAAGTGTGGGATACATCACTGTGCCTCTTGGAAAAGTTGAGCACACTGCTGCAATCTTTATGGATTTTGGGTGGTCAGCTTTCCCAGGAGGCAGATGGATGTCACCCACGCCTCCTAGAAGGGTTGGAAGCAGAGGCCAATGTATTTTTTTAAATTTTCATGGGAGGTCTGCTTTAAAGTGAGAATCAAAACACTAGAATAAAGACATAGTTCAGTATGGGGTAATTTAGTGTAAATGAGGTGTAATACTCACCTTACTCCTTGCTCCAGCAGGCTTTCTTTTTGCCTTCTGTAAGGCACTTTCTGTAAGCCAGGCACACTCTGACATCATGACATACAATGCAGGACCAATAGTCATGTATTGTACTTGAGGACAGCGCGTGCCCACCAACAACCTGGAGCATCAGGAAGAAGAGGTGTGCGTGGGAAGCTTGCAGGAGTAGGAATAAGGTATTACAGTGTACAGTATTCCACAATCCGTCTTAACTTGACAAACATTTAACCCTTGCAGTTCATGAGGTATTTGTTTGAACCCTCAAGTTCAGCTTTTGGTAGGCTCATTGAATAAGCATTTTGCAGGTGAAGATGAAGCAAATATTTGCATTAATTTGACTCTAACACTGCACCAGTAGTCTGAAAATGTTTTGATTTTAACTTTGATGAGAGTTGTTTTTAAGGAGCTAGGGGTAGTACCTCCAGGTCAGGGCGTCCACTATTAAAGTGACGTTAGGCTCACGAGGGGAATGGTCGGGTGCGAATGTGCCAAACAGGGGTCCCAGACCTTCCGGAGTTTCTTTTGAGTGTCCGTCAGGATACTGGACAGTATTTCGTTAATGAAGAATGAGTCAAGCCGTCTACTAACCCCAAGGGGATCTGCTGCTTCCTCCACGCCTGTGCTACCGTTTGTTTTGCAGCTAGGAATGTAAAGACTGCTAGTTTATATTGGGAGTTCGTGAGGTTTGGAGGTTTAAGGTGTAACAGGGCAAACCTCAGATCCCTGTTTATGTTTATTTGAAGGATTGAGTTCAGTAGTCTGAATGTTTTGATCCAAAAACGGTGTACCAATGGACACGTCCACCAGATGTGCATTACATCACCCTTCGCCTCGCAGCCTCTAAAACATTTGGCTGATTGTTGAGGGTGGGAATGTGCTAATCGAGCTGGCACCATGTACCATCGCATCATAGACTTGTATACTGTCTCTAGTAAGGTGAAGTTGATGGTGCATGATGCCGCCGAGGCCCAAATTTGTTGCCACTCTACCTCAGTAACTGCCCCGCGGAGATCTTTGTCCCAAGCTCTGACATAGTTATGGGCTGAATTGCTCTGGGCTAAGTTCAGTTGAGAGTATAAAATGGATATCAATTTGGGTTGCAAAGGAGTATGGTAGCAAATATGTTCCATTAAGGAGAGTCGAGTGATGTGCACTCTGCTGGCAAGAACAGACCCCGCCCAGTGTCTGATTTGCAGGTAGCGGAAGAATTCTGAGGGGGTGCGTGTGAGTCTGCCCTTATCGAATCCCAGGTGCGCACTCGCCCATCTTGCAGTAGATTGTGCAGGTATATTATGTTCTGGGACTTACACCAAGCAAATGCCCCAGGCGACTGCATTCCCGGGATAAAGAGTGGGTTGCCTATTATGGGCATTAGTGGGAGATGGGGGGAGATTAGTTTTCCCTGATGTTTGGTGTGGTCCCATACTCGGAGAGTATGGTTCATTACAGGGGTGAGAGTTTTTGGCCTTGCGTGTCGGGGGAGCCATGGGAGAGCTCTGATTGATGCGGGGGCACAATATACGCTTTCCAGGTCCACCCATAATGGTCTCAGTGAATCAGAGTATAAGTTAGTTATAGGTGCTATCTGGGCTGCCTGGAAATATTTGTGGAAGTTCGGAAGACCTAACCCCCCTTGTTTTTTGTGTGTGCACATGGTGAGTTTCCAGACCCTGGGTCTGGTGGTTCCCCAGACCCCAGACAAATGAGAGTACTTTTTTCTGGAATGAGTGTAAGATTTTCCCTGGAATCGCCACCGGCAGGGTCCGGAAAAGTATAATATCTTTGGGAGAATGCTCATCTTGACAGGATAGATTATGCTGGGCCCAGGTGGACATTAGCTTTGTCAGAGTTTCGAAAAGTGGAGTGTAGTTTTTGTAAAGGGAACAATATTCTCTGGTCAACTGTATACCTAAGTATTCCAGAGTGGAGGAGCGCCAGGTGAAATCAAAGTTCCTTTGTATAGTTTCAGCCACACCTGTGGTAGAGATATGTTGAGAGCTAATGATTTTTCTGTGTTAATTGCTAGGTTGGAAACTTGCGCAAAAGAGTCTAGTACGGCAAGTAAATTTGGGATGGATATGTGGGGTTGCGAGATGGTAAGAAGGAAGTCATCCGCGAATAAGCTTAGTTTGTGCTCCGTATTTCCGGCCAACACACCGTGTATACAGGTATTCCTCACTTAACGACCGATTTCCGTTCCTACGACCAGGTCGTTAAACGAATTGGTCGTTAAGTGAGGAACTCTATACAGTACTGTACTGTATTAGTACAGAACTGTATAGCGTTGCAGATGTACAGTACCGAACTGTGTACTGTACATCGGGCAATGAAAATATTTATCGGGACCCGCAGTGAAGATCGGAGGACGTCACTTCCGCCGGCGACACGTCGCACTGACGCTGACTCGCGAGGTCGGAGGTCGCTCGGAGGACGGTCGTAAGTGCTAGTGGTCGCAAAACAGGTAAGTCGTTAAGCGAGGATTATCTGTATTCGGGTTGCGTCTGAGTATGTGTGCCAGGGGTTCAAGGGCTAAAACGAATAGGATTGGGGATAAGGGGCAACCCTGTCTAGTTCCCCTGCGGATTTCGAATGAGGGAGAGGAACATAGGAGGTAGCGCACCGTGGCGGAGGGATTACTATAAAGGGCCTCTAGCCATCGTAAGAAGATTGGGGGAAATCCCCACCTCCCTAGGATGTAACTCAGGTAGTCCCAGGAGACATTGTCAAAGGTCTTTTGGATGTCTAGGGATAATAACATGCCTGGTAGTTTGTTGTGCCGCATGTGGTGTATCAGTTGGATGACTTTTCTGGTGTTGTCCGTGGCTTGTCGATGGGGGACGAAGCCTACCTGGTCTCTGTGGATTATTGTTTCCAAGAAACAATTTATCGATTGGCCAGTATTTTGGACAGTAGCTTGGTGTCTATATTTAAGAGGGATATGGGCCTATAGTTATGTGGGTCTGTGTCGTCCTTTCCTGGTTTTGGGAGCATTACTACCTGGGCTGCCAAGGAGGAGAGGTGTAGTTTCCTGCCCCTGGATAGATGGTTGAATAGCTCCACCAAGTGGGGGGCTAGAATGTCTTGACATTTTTTGTAATACAGGGCCGTGAATCCATCTGGCCCTTAAGATTTAGTAGGTTTAAGAGTTTTAATAGCTGCTAATACCTCTGCCTCATTGATTTCAGCCTCCATCTTATCCACCATGGAATCAGACAGGGTGCCCGGGGGGAAGTCCGCGAATAGGGAATCTGCCTTGTGGATGTCAAATTGAGGTGGGGGGCTATACAATTTGCGCAGGATGCGAGCGAATTTGGAAACTATGTGGGAGGGGTTTGCCATCAGGGATCCATTGGAGAGCCGCAGTTTAATAGGTTTAGCTCCTCTGGGCTTTTGTCCTTTTTGCTCCAGTTTTGATAATTCCCTCCCTGTGTGTTTAGCACAAGCTATCACAGAACGCACCTAGTGTGTGAATAGTAAAAAAAAAAAAAAAAGTAGCGTAAAAAGTAGGACAACACTACTTGCTGTCTCTCACATATAGAAAGCCCAATGTCATAAAATGGCAGTACTAAGAAGCCACCAATCCGATTAAATGGGGAATTCCTTCGACTCCTATGGTTCTATTTCCTATATTTGTTATCCACTATTGTTTTTGATTTTGGACGGCTACCTTCTTTTTTGTTATCCCAGACCAAGGACCCTTCGATCTACGGGAATCTATAGTGTTGCGGTATATATGATCTGGCACAGATTTCTGCCTACAGTGCCTGAGAATGCTACTGGTCGGATACGAGTCGGTTTGCCGGGTTCTCACATGTTTGCAACAAAGACTGTACCCTCATAGAACTTGAGTGTTTCCACGGGGCCCACCTTCTGCTGTTAAGAGGTGGGGCCCCTCCTTTCGAGAGTAGGGGGGGGAAATTAGTGACGTGGTTGACAGGAGAGGAGTTCCTGAGAACACCCTCCCCCCCGTCTCCGGAGATAGGCCTGACCCTATGTCTGACCTTCGGTCCTATTGTTTTGGGTTTCCCCCCCCCGCCCTTGCTCCTTCCCTCTCCCTTCTCTCCTTGGCTACTCCTGCCCTTCTGATGCTGACCTGGTATTCCTTTCCGTCCCCCTCTTCTGCCCCCCTTTCTTTGCTGGACTGCTCCTTCCCTCTACTCCTCTCCCCCCTCATCTTACTCCTCTCCTGGACCCTATGGGGGCCTGCCCTCAGTGGTCTGGCTGACCCTGGGTTTTGTTTTGGTAGTGTCCCAGAAACAGAGTGTAATGATCCACAAGTCGATTTATTTTGATGTATTTGTCTACTTGTATCTGTATCTTTAGTTTTTGAGTTATCATTATTGTATTGTCTTGTACTGACTGCTGAGATGCGGAGTTTAGAATGTTGATTTGTCATTGTCTTACTGTGATTGTTTTATGTATGAAAATTCAATAAAAAACTTTACCTGTTAAAAAAAATGTGGAATTCCAGGCAGATATAAAAAATAATGCATTCTATGCATCCATTCAAATAGTGGAATTAATTTTTTAATGCAAATAGCCTAAATACCCGATAGGCTTGATTTCAGCCAGTCAGGTGTGCTGAGAAGAAACATGCTGGCATGAGGAAGGGGGAGATTGATCAAATTATTAATTAGTTTGCTCCTTCACTGTGCAATCACAGACTGATGTGAGAAGATGATCAAGCTGTTGTGCTTAACTGCAGTAACGTCAGATTGCAGACCCTAGCTGTATTGTCCTCCAGATCTGTGTAAATCTCAGGACTGGATTAACAGAAATATAAATGCTTTTGCAGAGCTTTTATATCTGTATTTAACTAAGCATTTAGCGGTTTGCCTAGAGTTCAGCTTTAAAAGTGAAACTAAAAAAAAACATTTTTTTTTTTAAAATAGAGAAAATAAAGGAAAAACCCCCCCAAAAAATCATACCTCCAGTGAAGCGCGCGTTTCACTGAATGAAAAAACGAGCTCAAAAACGAGCATAAAAAAAACGCTCAGGTGTGAACCCAGCCTTAGGAAGTACACTCCTTACTGTACAGAGATGTATGTGCTTACTCTGCAGGGAATTACACAGAACTCTTGAGTGATTTTTCTGCCTTTAACACAGTTGCTAGCATAAGTAGTTTACTAAATGCTTTTTCTTGATGACTGAATTTGCTCTTTAACCATGTTTGTGACTTTTTATGTAGTTTAATGTGGGGGAGTACAGAGGTTACAGTAAAGGGCCTCAAAGAGATGACTCATGAAAACTGCAATAAGGAGCGTTTTGTTGATCTTCTTGTAGAGGAACAGAAAAATATCAGGTAAAATATGATTTTTTAATATTCTAAAAACCGAGACCTTGGGTAAAGTGATACAAAATATGTTTTAGGTTTTCACAGTAGTTATGGAAAATGAGAGTGGTTTATCCACTGTTTTGAAAGCAAATTTTATTAAATGCTGCAGTATAGTAAGTGGTATGACTATAGAAAAGCACCATGAATCTTTAATCAAACAGTATGCTTGGCATGTGCCAATGGCACTACAAATATTTACTTATATTACTAGAACAGCTATGTCATAATGAGGAAAACATGCCAGATTAAATTTTTTGGTTTACCTATTATTTAGGGGGTTATTCACAAAAGGGTGAAGAGTTTGGAGAAGGCTGGAGAAGTGACCAATCTAGGACAACATAGCTGAACCGGAAAGTGAGCTGAATTGGAGAATTTTTCCAAATCAGCTATTTTGGCTTAGAAGATAGCGATGCCATGCAGTGTTCTCCCTAGAAACATTTTGCCTGGTCATTTTCCAGGCAGAGTTTGGCGGAAAAAAAAAATAGCCGCATTTATTTATTATAGCTATTTAAATAGTGCTAACAATTTACGCAGTGCTTTACATAGAGCACATTCACATCAGTCCCTGCCCTCCAGGAGCGTACAATCTAAGGTCCCTATTGCACACACATACAGGGCCAATTTAGACAGGAGCAAATCACCTTACATAACCTACTTCCCCTTTAGGTCCTCAGACTTACTTTTCTTGCTCCTCTGTGAGCCAGGTACCGCCGAAAGTAAAAGCAAGATGAAGAGCAGAAGGAGAATTCATGTACACTTATCTCCTCTAGAATGAGCCAAAAGTTCAGGTTCAGCGCTATCAATTCCCTGAAACAGTGCTAGATAAGAGGCACACTGGGGTCTCTACATGTTCTCCAATGGGGACACCTGTTATTGGGAATTCCATTCACTTTAGAGAGATTACCTCACACTTCCTTTTGCATCTCCAGGACAGGAAGTAAAGGAAAAGCTCCCCAGCGGGACACAGGCAGCATAAAATAAAATAATTGGGGTATTACCCTTACCTACTATACTGAAAGCAAAAAAGCAGTAAAATCCAGTTTTGGAGTACAGTATAGGACACAGGCAATTCATAGATGACTGATTAATATGCAGGTATTATCAGGTGTTTGGACGCTGACCAGAGCTGTGACCTCATATAATCCTTCCACTCCAGGAAATCCTTAGAAGCATTGCTCGACTGCCTTTATTCCCTCAGCAAGTAGCTCCCTTGGACCATCAACATCCCGAGACTTCCCATATCCCCCGCTAGATCGAATATCCACAACAATAATGAGATCCTTGGCTCAGCTGACAGACGCACGGGGTGGTCTAGAGAAGGAGTTACTTTTCCCCCGCTGCCAGACAGATCAGTTGTAGCAGTCTGGAATGAAACTGAGCGTAGGGAACTGCCTTGAAGAAGGCAACCATCAGTCCCAAAGCCCTTATCGCAGATCTAAGCAAGGGCCGATCCACACCTATGACCTCAGAGTCAGCAAATTCCCCTGCGGAAGAAACCATCCTTCTCTGGATGTTGCCAAAAGGAGAAAAGAATGTCCACCACTAAGGCAGGTGTGGGAAAAGTCTTATCAGGTGACTTCTCCTTAACCTCTTGCCGTCCGCCCGTAGTAAAAAAACGGACGGACGGCACTGCTACATCTGCGGGTACGCACGGGCAGAAAAGACCCGATGATTAAACACACCCGTTACCGGGTGTTTCACATATAGGCGATCAGCGGGTCCATAGCCTATATGTGCTCGTTCTCTGCTTCATCAGCTTCTTTTGGGGTCCACAGGTGATATTAGGGGTCCTAGAGACCCCTAATATCTCCATAAAGAGGACCTGTCAGTGTGCCTTTGCTATTATATAGGGGGTTGTTATCCCCCTATATAATAGCAATAACAATAAGTGCAAAAAAATAAATATAAATAAAAAAAAATAAAAGTAACACATAAAAAAGTAAAATAAAATAAAAGTCACATATAAAAAAAGGGGAAAAAACCCCCCCAAAATGTTTAACTCCCCCACCCCCACGTTTACGCGCCTATAAACGTAAATACGCGTCCGGTGCCCCAGCGCGCAAAAATTACAATTGCGCTACACATGTTACATATCGCCGCGAACGTCGCAGTGAGAGCAATCATTTTAGGGCCATCAATCACTGATAACACTAAACTGATGAGCGGTAACAGCTTTTAAAGCGTCGCCTATGGCCAATTTTGGGTATTATCGTTTTTTGAGGTTTCGCGCGCGCACGCAATTTTAAGGCTTGACATGTTTAGTGTCTTTTTACCCGACGTGACCCCATCTTTTATATTTTACCAAAAAATTGGGTAATAATAAATGTTTTATCATTTAATATAGGGGAAACTGTTTTTTTTTTTTAAATTTCGGTAATTTTTCCTTAATATAGTAAAAAAATAAAACCCCCAGTGGTGAATAAATACCACCAAAAGAAAGCTCTATCTGTCCCCAAAAAAGGGTATAAAATTCATTTCAGTACAGCGCTGCATGACGGAATAAATGTCAGTTAAAGTACCGCAGCGCTGAATACTGAAAAATGGCCTGGATGGGAAGGGGGTTTAACACCGCGGATGTCAACTGGTTAATGGAACCCTTACTAGTGACATTGGAAAGCTCCTGTGCAGGTTGTTTCATTTCTAGGTATTCTCTGAGGTAATCAATGAGCACCTCGGTGATGTCACGCATCTTTGCATAAGGCAGAGGATACATCCAAATTAGTTGAGGTACGCACCTCCACATCATTGCCCCCTTACTCCTCGTCATCTAGTGTAACAGCCGTCGCAAGCTGCATCCGAAGCCAACTCTGGAGGAGACCAAGGAGGGGGATTATGCTTGCGTCCTCTGCAGCTAGCCTCACCTATTAGGGCCCAGGCACACTGCATTGAAAATACATGAGTCCAGGTGTGCCTGGTTTTCATTTCTAAACACAACTAGAAGCATGCATTGTTTTTCCATAGCTGAATAATACACACCTAGACTTTTAACAACATCCTCAGGCTCAGTTTACACAGACAAGAGTTTTTTGCACCTCGGGACTATTCAGCCTTTATTCATGCAGCCTGTTCCCCTGTGTATTATCTCCCCTTCTTCTACCATATCTGATCCCCTGTGCATCATCCCTTCTCTCATACCTGATGCCCTGTGTTTCACCCCATCTTCTTCCATACCTGTTCCCCTGTGTATCATTCACTGGCAGAACTACCAGGGTAGCAGCAGTCACATGTGCACTGGCGTTCTGCCACATGGAGGGCCTGGATAGGATGAAGACGGCCTGGCCCCAGTAACCACCAGGGCACCGACATTGCCTCCTGGGACTACAGCTCCCAGCATGCAGCAGGACAACGTTCTTCAGGTTGGGGGGGGTGGGGAGGGGGGGCGGCTCCTTTATGCTTTCTTGCACCAGGGCCCTAAGGTTTCTAGTTACGCCTCTTTATATTGCAATACATTTTCAAGCTGCCCAACTACATTAAAGTGATCCCTCTCCGGTCATTCCCTACCTTTCTGTGCAAAATGCTAAATATTACTTGCTCACAGCATACTTTGATGTGCCAATACGGGGTGAACAGACACAGTTGAAGGAAAGCTAAAGATCTGATCATTAAACTTTGAAGTATCTGTGGTACTTTGCAAATTAGCACTCTTTCTATTGTTGTTGAGCCCAGTAACATTCTATCACCTTGTATGAAGAAGTTCTTTAACATGTTCCTCTGAATTCTGAATCAAAGTGCAGAAGAACAAAGTATTTTTCTTTTACGTCTTTACTCAAAACTGTTCTTTTGAACAAATTTTATCATGGAAACTGTTACTGTAATACTCCATTACAGATATACATAACTTACCCTAGAAAATGTGCTATTCTTTGTGATATAGATTGAAATCTTTCATCTATGGGCAGCATTAATAACAGGGGGGCAGTCTTTACCATACTATAATATAGCAGTTTGACTAAACATGGTGTCTTTTCCCTTCACAGTAATCTACACCATCCTCTTATTCTCCATCTGTTAGCTGTGTGCACCTCATCCACTCTGGAGAGAACTTGGCTTGTATTTGAGAAGGTCACTTTTGGTTCCTTATATTGCATTTTACATGAAAGGGTAATGTACGTTTGCTTGTCATTTTGTACGTAATGTAAGCTGCTTTATGTATATAACGTGTATATGGCATACTGTATATACCCTTGGTTCTCAACTGGTGGGTCGTGACCCAAAAGTGGGTCGCGGCCCCGTTTTCAGTGGGTCGCCGCATGCCTTCTACTTTTCTAGGTGAGAGGCTTCTCTGCCTCACCCTAGCGCAGCACTGTCAGTGCCAAGCAGCCATTCAAAATATGCTGCCCGGCACCGAGTGTCAGCTTGAGGTGGGATGAGGTAGAGCTATGGCCGTGAGGGAGCTCCATCCATATGAGCATTGCTTACAGCTCCCTCACATGTCCTATAGAGGTGCCATAGTGACATCACATTCTGGCTCCCACCACCTCAAACGCACCTCCCACCCACAGTTTGTACGCCCACACTGGAATGCGCGGTACCCCAATGCTGTGCATTCCATTGCAGTGTAACTTGGGTCGGGACTTAATGACCAAGGACAAATGTGGGTCCTGAGGTTACACAGGTTGAGAACCACTGGCATATACCATGCAGAAAGTGTAGCACAGCACATTGATGTGTACAACAAATCCCAGCAATAGTACATTATACATACAGTGTACAATGTATTGCTGGGATTTGTATTCCTATGTATAATATACAGCACAATGTACCATCAGCTATAGAGGACTACAAAACCCAGCAACAGTACATTATACAGTGCAATGCAGAATACCGCCAGCTATAATGTACTATTGCTAGGATTTGAAGTCCTCTATAGTCGGTGCCATTCTGCATTCATTGCTGTATAATTTTACACTTTCCATTTCACTATATTGCACACCACTATTTTTTTTTCTTTCCTTTTTTATTTACTTCTACCGCTCCAATCTTGCTCCTGTGATGGAGTGCAATCTCAATACAAACTAGTAGTCCATCACTGGAGCCATTTTTAAAAATGTATTTGATTGTTTATCCGATTAACCGATTAATCGAACTTAATAATCGGCTAACTAATCGATTTTGAAAATAATCGTTAGCTGCAGCTCTAGATGCAATGTGGGGCTTGATTGAAAGAATTAATGAAATGTAAAATGATCAAAAATACCTGACATTGGAATTTGTCAACGTTTTTGGTTCATCAATCAGACTTTTAAAGGCTGCAAGTTTCATTCCAAAAAAGCAGGTTCAATGGGACATGTAAGAAATATACAGGATGGCTGAGTTCAGAACCCAGACAGCCTGTTGGGCATCACTTCTCCATCACACTGATCTCAGACTTTTACATTTGTAATATAGCTTTTGTCCTATGGATATTCTAGAAATATGTTCTGCATGAAATGTAATACAATTAATGGCTTTGTTGGATGCAGAAGAGTATGTTTCTTAGACTCTCTTTGGCCCACGCTGTTAATTCTTATCTAGTGGGGAAGCCATTGAAGCAAATCAGATAGCATCACCTAAATATTGCATGCAAGCGCTTGAGTGCTTTTCTTAGCAAGCCACCCAGCAGGGAGTGAGTTGTTCCCATTGATGTGACACAATTCTCTGTGAGTTTGTACTGGGCTATGTGGTTCAGCACACTGTAAGAGGAACAGGCTCAACTGGTATTGGCAGCAATAAACCATGCACGTGACAGGGCCCTCCCAGTTCAGTGCAGGGGGGCTTTGATCATCAAGTCCATTGCATAAAACAAACAAAACATCTTCTCATACAAGCTTTGGATGAATACATCTAATCCACTTGCTGCTGCTGTATTGTTTGTTGTTACTTTTGTTGATTGAAGTTAGGTTGCATGCTGCTACAGATCTAATCAGTGCATTTGTTTCAGTTCCTTTATATGCAGCGTCACCATATCAGTTTTCATTCTCCTGGCAACAGTACAACTTTCTGGTGCTTCTTGGGCATATCTGCCATGACCTAGTAGGCAGGGACCTACAGCTAGAACAAAAGGAATTTCATGAGTGCTAAGTCACTGTTTTCTACTATATTGATAAAATCATGACTACTGAGTGATAGGAAACAACTTTCACTATTTCTAATACCCATCATCCTTTTTTTTAATTTGCTACTGTTTTATCTCACCCCGCTGAAAAAAAAGAACACTAAAGGTGCTTTTTATGACTCTTGGTGGTATGAGATATTATATTTCGCACTGAGGGTGATGCTGATTATGGATGAGTTATGTTCTTCAAATTCATTTATTTCCACTCCCTACCTATTCACTGACTAGAGAAAGAGATTGTACATTTCTTGCCATACAGAGATAAGCTCTGCAAACCTACTGCCCCATATTCCAAAGAAAGCTGCCTTATTGGCCAGTAAAAGAGCCCTCAACAGTCTTAACCATTTGCTGACCGGGGTGTTAAACCCCCTTCCTGGCCAGGCCATTTTTCAGTATTCAGCGCTGCGGTACTTTGACTGACGTTTATTCCGTCATGTAACGCTGTACTGAAATTAATTTTATACCATTTTTCTGGGACAGATAGAGCTTTCTTGTGGTGGTATTTAATCACCACTGGGATTTACATTTTTTACTATGTAATAAAAAAAGGACCGGAATTTAAAAAACAAACAAACCTATTTTCCCTACGTTATATAATAAAACATTTATTATTACCCAATTTTTTGGTAAAATATAAAAGACTGGGTCACGTCGGGTAAATAGACACCAAACATGTCAAGCTTTAAAATTGCGTGCGCCCACAAAATCACCTAACTGCTTCCCACTCTCGCCATCTCTATCCAGGCTGCTAGATCGGTTCCCATAGCCTCCTCTCCCCTGGGCTCTGGCAGTTCAAGGACAGCTGATGTCAACATGTCTTATGCAGGTCAAGAACAGGCATGATTACCAGAGGCAGGTGCATGATGGGATTTGTAGTTTCACCACAGCTGGAGGGCCACAGTTTGCCTAGCCCTGCTTTAGAGGTTTGGTAACAAATAGGGACATGTATGCATAGAGCACTTGTATTTATAAACTTTGTATTACATTGGCATCCTGATGACAGATGAAACTTGTCTTAAAGTAATGTCGTTTTTGCAATACAGAGACTAACTGTGTTTTATGTGTTTTATTTTCAGCGCTCAGAATACCCAATATTGCATATGGAAACTATAGTGAATCTATTACTTCAGGCAATTGATGCCCTCATGTTCCTTCACTGGCGTGGCTTTATCCACTGCTCCTTTTCTTCACATGCCATACAGGTTGTATCTGCAGGGCAGGCAAAGATAAGCCACTTTGAATACATGATACAAAGGTAAAATAATGATGGCAACCTGAAATACTTTGTTCTATGTTGTGCTGTGCTTTATTAGGATTCAGATAACTGCTTTCTGTGTATGCAGAAGTGCCTCGATTAGTACACATTTCCAAAGCAGGCAATGTTATCTTAGAATGATTTGACTATTTTTGCCCATTTCCTGCTTCAGATAGTATGGGTTCCTGTTATACAGTGAGAGTAACATATTAGCTTCTAAAACAAATGCACCTATTTTAGCAAACAGCTCTCTTTATATGTCTAATCTTATAATTGTACGGATAGATTATACTGGGATGGTTGATGTTCTTATAAAAACATCTTTAGGTATACATATGCATTAGGAAAGAGGTAGATGTTTAAATCCTGGGATATAAGGTCTCCTTTTTTACTTTCTGTTCATTAAAGCCGAGCTCTGGGCACAATAATCTTACCGAATTTATCACTTTTACCGGACTTACCCCTCTCCTCGACAGCCTGGTGCTGTGTGTTTTGTGATTGCCCAGGAGAAAAGGGGGATGGAAATGCAGCCGCAGCGTTGAGGTCTTTGAGACCGGCAGCACTAACAGCCAGAGTGGGCACGAAAATTCTTCGGGAGCTGGACTTCCACCCACATATAAAGAAGAAGACTTGGGAAGAGAAGGCAGCAGTGTAGAATATAGCATATGGCTTTATAGCAAACAGACTGGTTAACATGCTTAAAATAGTATTAAAGTCAAATTCTTTTTGGCATATATCTACTGATAGTAAGCATTAGATAGATGCCCCAACGTAAAAAAAAAAGTTGGAAAATAACAACTAACTTACCTGTGTCAGCGCCACTTGCTTCTGGCTGCAAAAGTCCCTGAAAGCTGTGAAGAAGGAACTGTGGGTGGGCGCATGTGCATTCCAAATCACCGAAGGGGAGAGGAGGAGAGCAACGCTAAAGCTGGATGGACGCAGCCGGGCAGCTGGGAGCACACAGGTTGGACAGACACTGTGGGACACGAGGAGTCTGTGCTGGATCAGAGACCAGCACCAGGACTTGAGGGACTTTGGAAAACGAGTGGAAGGAAGAAGCTGTTCGTATCAAGAGGCATCACACAAGGTAAGTCCTTACAGTAGCCTTGGGAGCGGGGCTTCCTTCAAATTCAGAAAGATTATTGTGCCCAGAGTTTAAAGTGCTGTTAGGAATATGAAATATATTAATAGTATAACTATTACTAAACTTACCGATTGAGAGATCTGAGTATAATGTTAAAGCCCAGTCCACTATTGCCTAATATTGTGCAGATTCATCTATATATAGTACGTGTGCCTTCTCTTATACTGCTCAAGACCAACAATGATATCACCCAGTGTTCCAACATTAAAGTCAGTATTAGCACTTTTTTCTCTGAAAAGGCAATCTCTTTTGTAGCAGTCAAAAGGACCTCCCCTCGCACTGCATACTCATTCTTGTCTCACAAATGGCAGTCTCCAACAGGGCTGTCTCTCAAATGGCAGTGTGTGTTTCTAAAAGGGCAATCTCTCTACAACAGCAGTCTTTCAAATTTTAGTCATGCTTTAAGACAGGCATTTTGTTTTATAGCAATGTCTCACATGGTAGACTATATGTACAATAGTACGTTTTCAAGAAGGAAATTGCCAAGTATTGTCTAAGTATTCTAGAATCAATAGGAAAGTGTGCTGTGTATTAGAGTTAATAATAAGATGCATAAAATTACTGGTAAAAAAAGGATGCAAATGACTAAATGTAAATACAGCACGATGTGGCGTTTTTTGCTATAAATTTGCATTAAAACGAAGGTTACGTATACAGTACAAGTGGATGTGTTGGAATAAACAGTACATTTGGAGAGCTTCCCAAGTGATACTTTTTCCCTCTACACTGAGGGACATAATGAATAAAAGCACCCGTCATCCTCCTAACTTGTCTACCTACTACTGCGCAGTCTCTCTCCAACACATGTCAGTATTCCTGTAAAAGGACAGGTTTTTAGATGGCAAAGAGGGCACTTTGTGTCATAGCAATCTTTCTTTGCAAATAGGAATTTTCTTATGCGGAAATCTCTATTTAACAGGACAGTCTCTTTCTAACAGGGGACGATTGCACATCGGCATCTTTCACTTGGCATATATATAGCATGGTTGTCTCACTCTGCAGTTTCTCTTTAGCATGGACGATTCTCATATAGCAATGTTAACAGGCCAGACTTTCTTATTCAGTCTCAAACTATTTCCCCTTCCATTGGAATCTCCAATGCCAGCTATTGTATTCAGCCTTGCCTTGGCACTCATGACTGGTGCTGTTGAACAGTGACTGCATTTGATAGGATGGAGTCACTGTTCAGCTGATAATTTTCCACCTGTCCACCCTTTTCAACATTTGATGAATCAGGTGGTGCTTGCAGGGCCATGCACAGTTTGAATTTAGGCCGATTCCTGCTGAGCTGTCTATGGCCAGCCACGTTCTGGAAGAGGGATGGACAGAGCTGTAAACCAATCACATGTGCTGCATGCAGATGTGCTGAAAGGAACATGCTGATTGTAAGAAAAAGCAGATTGAGCAGAGAGACGATCTCACTGGTCTCCTAATGCTCTCCAGTCAGCAGGCTGAGGGTAGAGAGTACACCACTGTATCTTTTCTACAGTCTATATCTGCAACAGGAAAAGTTGTGTCATCGACCTGACTGCTCAGTGTGGCTGTGCTGTGAAACTGCAGCAACACCTTACCTTGTTGTGTTGCCCAATAGCCTTGGGTTTTCTTCAGGGTGTTCTGGGATCCTCATTTCTGACCTATCTATTAATGATTAAAATAATAGCCACAGCTTTGCTGGTTGAGTACTGGCATTTTGCCTCCTGCCTAAAAGGCCTTCCTGTTGGCTACCAAAGTGTCCAAGCCTCACTTACCAATAGGAAGGTGAGGGGGCATTAGGAGGTGGGCTATAGTTTGACTGTGGAAGTTGTATTCAATATTTGCATAAACAAAATACTCACAAGTTTTTGACTAGGATAGTCTAAAGATAATGGTGTGAGCTGTGCTAAGGGCCTTCAGCCAATCTAAAAGTATAGTAAACCCAGTTTAATTTTAGTATAAATAATTTTTCATCCAATTTCATTAATCATTTTGTTACACCTATTTAGTTCACTGCATCCAGTAACATCTCTTCCTCCTTGTCTTCTGCTAATACCAGAAACACATTTCTTTGCCTAGTCATAAATAGTGGAAATGTGCTAAGATTGTCATGTGGATGCTTAAAAGGTAGCTTTTAAAGAAACAAAATGGATTTTTAGATAAAGTCTCTCTCTCTCTCTCTCTCTCTCTCTCGCTCTCTAAATTTTTGTCCACCAGCAATGATGATAGGACACACAATGAGGTTGCGTATTTCCCAATTCCTGATCAGCTGCATCGCTGGCTATCTCCAGAAATAGTTTTACGGAAGAGCGTAACTGTGAAGTCTGATCTGTACAGCTTTTGTGCAGTCATGCAGGAAAGTTTAACGGGTATGTTAAAAAAAATCTTTCTTAAGCCTACAGCTAACCTATTAGTAAGTGCTCTGTATTTGAACACATTAAAGGAGAATTATGAGTCCCCCGTCCGATCCTACAGCGCTGACTGGCGGAACGGACGGGGGAGGGGGCGGGTACAGCTGGCTCTGCCCCTAGATAGGCAAGGCCAGCTGTCACTCACGCAGCTGGGTGGATCCAGGCAGAATTGTAGGGATCCGTTCCGGCTGCGGCGTCTCAGTATACAGCTCGCTGTATACTGAGCTTTGTGTGATGGGAGGATGCTAGAAAAGCCCTAACCACATAGTTCTCCTTTAAGTTTGTTGCACACAGAAGTGTAAAGTTGTCAACTATGTGCACTGCACATATTTTAGGGCTCTTATTTTAGCATACCTAACATATAGGCTGCAAGAAACTTTTATGTATGATAGTATTTGCAAACTTTTCTGTAGTGAGTTGTTTCCTTACTTCCGGATATCCTCAGGAACACACTATGCACAACTGTATTACCATATGATTGCACTTTTGTGCTGTATTTATACTATCATCAGGATACTGCCCAGCTGCTTAGTTTTTCTTTAGTGTTTATATATATATATATACATATACACGTATATTGTAAATGGGTAAGCGTATATTGTAAATGGGTAAGCCATATTAGTTCATTACACATATATACAGTATTACATAGACATTAAATAGTGAAAAGCGGACAATGAACAGCCTTGATGGGTCCCATTGCATTTAAGAATGGGGTCTGAGAGTATGCCATTGGCCTTTACCCTAGCCTAGGGGGCCTGATAGAGGGTTACAAATTTGGATTATAGACAAGGGAGGATGCTTACCTGGTTAAGAGTCATGGAAAGAAAGGTCCGATTAAGGTGGTCAAATGCTTTTTCGGTGTCTACTAACTAGAGACTTAAGGGTATGTTGGATTTCTTAAAATAATCCATAATACTAAGAGCTTTCCCAGTGTTGTCTCACGCCTGACCATTTCTCCTTTGTTCATTGAAGGACACAGGAGGTTCGGTTATACTACCACCTACAAAAGAAAAAGTGGCCAGCCTGGTATAGCCCCTCCTACACTCAGCTTGCCTCAGGTTTCTGCTAGTGTCCCAGAAGGATGGATGTTTTTTCTATGCTCTGCTTGGAAAAGTTTCACTTTTTTGCTATCTTTTTATTTCTCTTTAATCAAGATATTTTTCTTCAATCAAGATTCCTCTACAAGCTACTGAGCTGGTCTGTATATGCTAATATCCGGATTTGCAGCTCCTCAATACTAGCTTTAGATGCCACACCCAGACACTGCTGGAGTGGATGATTGCAGGGCTTGCCCAGAATGTGACCTTCGGGCACTGGGCTCTGCATTGTGGTGCTTTCCAGAGTGAATGTACTGTCAGTTAGCCATGGAGCACTTTCCAAGTGAGTCCGTCATAGCTACCTCATTACTAGGGCCACTGGGTGCGATTTGCAGTCCTCACTTACCATGGAAGGAGTTAATGCTAAGCGACTGAGAGCTGACATCACATGCCAGATAGAGTGTTGGGCACGCATGCTTTCTTTCCCATCATTCATCATAGAGGAAGCACCTTTCGGCTGTTGCTCCTGACTGCAAGTGACACATTAATTTTTCCCTGCTTTCTCTTTGCTGCCTGCCTACAGTGACCTTGTCACCTCCAGCTGCCTGGACTTTTCTTGCTTCCATTAGCTTGTTTGTGAATATTCAAGGCCCAGTCTTTTACTCTGAGCTACAGTGTTCCTGCCGTGGGGTGCAACATGTCGGCACCCAGGCACGGGGGGACCAGTCCTGCTGCTCCCCCGGTTGCCTCCACCTCACGACCTGCTAGCGGTCCTGATACAGCCTGCAATGCACCCCTTGAAGGGCCTGACACTATCTGTCTGGAATGTTATCCTCTGCTTGAGTCTATGCCATTCTCAGAGTCTTCCTTAACTCCATCATGCCCCTCCTAAGCTCTATCCCAGGATTTTACTACAGTCATGCAGAATTTTATGGGCCAAATTGTAACATTGATTGCTGAATCTTACAGCTTCCACTCCTTCCGCTGCAGAAACCTTATCTGATCTGCCTGAACCTTCAGCTGTTGAAAATCTATCAGTTTCTGAGTCTCTTAAGTCCTAAATGAATGACGCTACACCTGAGTAATCACAGACTGTGCCCATTACGCCCAGACTTAAAGAGATTTTGTTCAAGAGACCAATAACATAACAGTCTTTGACTTTTCTGCAGGGTGTCTCTCATGTGGCTTCCCCTGTGTGCTTACTCAAGAATCTAGAAAAACCCAGTCTACACTAGAGCCCAAACGATCTTGACACAGAACCCAGCATATATATATATTTTCTTCTTACAGGGAGTCTGCTCCTTAATCGTCAGGGAAACTATCTGATCATCTACAAACAAACACCAAAAGAGCGCCTTCTTCTGTGCATTAACGTTTATTTTGATTAAATATATAAGAACAATAAAAACCTACCCACAAAAAGTGGAATGTAGGCAGCATCAAAAATAAGCAGTCACAGCTTCATATAACTCTACACACGAGGCTGCTGTGTGATCTGAATTTGGTTCCCTTGGCACTTGAAAAACCACTGTTTAAACCTCTAAGGGATATTTCCCTTTTCACTCTCACAAGTTTCTTATTGCTATCATCTTTGTGAGGTGTGTGCCTGAGCTGGTTGCCTTGTCCTGTAAAGAACCCTGACTTTTACAGGGACAAGGTGGTATTGAGGCCCTAGAGTTTCCTTCCTTATTAAGGGGGCTTTGATTTTTCACCCCAAACAAGATATTGCCCTTCCCTCTTTTTGTCCAGCTCCAGTTCACCAGAAGGAGCCCTTTTTCCATTGATTGGATGTAGTTCTTGTTGTGCGTGTCTACTTTGCAGCCACTTCTTCCTTTGGATAGATTGACTATCTTTTTGTCATCCCTGATGATCCCCGTGAAGAGGAACCAGCTATTTGTTTCACCATTTCTAGGTAGTTTAGACAGATCATCATTCAAGCTAATGGTCATAAGGATTGGGTTCCACCCTTTCCACTCAAGGGGCACTCCAAGTACTTTTTAGGCTTTTCAGCATGGGGATATTGTTTTCTGGATTTGCAAGGCCGCCATATAGTTTTCTGTTCAGACATTCTGTAAGCTCTACAAGGTGGATGTTCAGGCCTCCTCCAATACCATCTTCTGGCGTATGGTTCT
Source organism: Nanorana parkeri (assembly GCF_000935625.1). Taxonomy (NCBI): domain Eukaryota; kingdom Metazoa; phylum Chordata; class Amphibia; order Anura; family Dicroglossidae; genus Nanorana; species Nanorana parkeri. The sequence continues at coordinate 887,726 of NW_017306754.1, read as the reverse complement.
TCAGATGGCTTTTTGAGCTGCAGGCATTCCCCAGTTCTGTTTTTTTTGTGGGCCTGTTAGTGTTTTGCTGCTCTTTCCCACCCCTCAGGTGGATTGCTTTTGAATGTTCCAACAGTTTCTGAATTTCTATTTCCCTCAAAGAATAAAAAAGTAAATGTGATTTTTGTAGATACCATTTCTTTTACTTCAATCCATTTCTTAGAGTTTATTGAGGGATATTGGTCCCAAACCTCCATGTCTATGATGATGCTCTTGGTACCCCTTTTCCACCAAACTGAAGCATGCTGAAAGTAGAAGGGGTTAGATTGGGCTGGGCGGTGTTTTTTTGTTTGCCAGTGTACAAATTCTCCTGCAGGCGGCAATATAGCCGAACAGTCTCCAAATTCCTGTGTCCCTCAATGAACTCCAAGTAATGGATTTTACAGTATAATGTAACTTGCATATGAGAATAATGTTTAGGATATGAAATCATATTTAGCAGTGGTTGTCCCCTTATTAGTAAAGGGAACTTTATTTTTGCAATATCACAGATTTCCATCTAGTTGAAATCACTATTAAGCTGTATTATGCTTTTAAATCTCTAGAATGGGCCGTCTCCATAAAAACATAATCAAGATGAAAGTGTTATGATATTGAGGTAATTAACCCAGCCTTTGTTTTCTTTACAGACTGTCTTCCTTGGGATGGTGTGGATGGCCCAGCTATCAAGCATGCCATGGGTTTAGGTCATTACTTGAATGTTGACCCAAGGCTTGTTAAGCCTTTTGATACCATTGCTGAAACCGGTCTACAGGCCAGGCCTGAAAAAAGAACAATGAATCTCCAGGATATTAGATACTTGATTAAGAATGATTTAAAGGTAATTAGAAGTTATGATTTTGTTTTTTGCTTATGCAAAGTATGTTATTGATGACTGAACAGTCAGCAGCCTCTAATGGTGGTAAAACCAATTGGAGCATGAATACAAAAAAAAAATATTCTTATTCATTTTGGGATTTATAAGCAAACCTATGGAGCCTTCAGGCAGCATTTATTTGCTGTTCTGTAAGGGACATATATGAAAATTGGTTTATCTGTAGAGGATGTAGAGTGATCAAAACATGTCTTTGTGTATTTTCCTGTCCCCAAACGTGTGCAGATCTTTATAGCTGTCTGCAGATAGTTTAGGCCAAGGTTTTTGTTATACGTACATTTTATGCTGCTAAGTTTACAATAGTGTTGGCTATTCTACTTTTTATATCATCAGTTTTAATTGTTTTAGTATACATACAAACATATTGATTGATTGATTGATTTACTGGTTTATGAAAGGTTATTTAAGTGCCTAAAGAAAGAATTGTTTAAATCTGCATTGATTGTAACAACCAGTCAGATTCTCATACTGCTCTAGACAGTATGACTGATGGGAATCCTCACATACTAGTATCATGGGACAGTTTAACCCAGTTACTTTTTTCTCTAATATAGTGCTTTGTTTTTAAGGTATGCAATGAGCATTACCAAAAGCTGACTTTGCATGCAGGCAGGATCATGTTGCAAGTGGGTTCCAGCATAGGATTACTTTTAATTTATTGAGATCTTGGCACTCACTAATGATGTTTTGTAAATGTTTTTCATACATGTTTATTCTATAACATCTTTCCAAAAACTAAAAAGCAAAAATATATGTTTCCCAAAACTGTAAGCATTTACAATGTAAGGTTCTATCTTGACATCACAACCTGTAGATACTGTACATATCTGAATGCTATTAGTAGCTCTTCCATGTGTTTCAGTTCTGTCCCTCTAGAATCTTCAGTTAGTCATTTGTTTTTTTTATATGATTTTCTTAGCAGTTGAATGTTGAAGGGTTGTTTTGTTTTTTGTCTTGCTAATGACCAAAATATGATCAGGATGATACTTCCATCTCTTTTAGGATGCAGTTGATGGGGCAACACATGTTTTGAGGAGTGTTAATATAGAGACAGTTAGAGTTGATAGTATAAAGCATGCACAGCAACAATGTCCTGAAGGTATGTTATAGAGTTATAGATGTTGAATGTCATACGTTTATTTTTTAATTTTGATAATGAAATTTAAGGAGCACAAAAAGGTAATATTTTTAAAAAAAAGATAACTTTATATTAACAAGTGGCTTAGAAGCAGTAATCCAGACTACATAATATGCAATTATTGATTATGGTGACAAAGTGAGATAAGCATAGATTGTGGCATTAAACATGTAATAAATATACAGATGTGTACATATCTTTCCTCCATGTACATTGCCACTATCTCTCTGCATGGATATTCTCAGCAGAGCCAGAAGTATTGGAGCAGAGCAGTAAAATAGAATATTGGCTTTCTGGTTTCTAGTCATTATATAATCATAGTACTAACATTTCCAAAAGTCACTGATTTCCTGTGCAGACTAGGGAAGGGAAATTCAGGGGGAAGGGCTGGATAAAAAGAAAGTGAGATTACTTCAAAATCAATGAAATGCAAGAGGATAGAGTAATTACAGTTTAGTCCCTAATATCAACAGCATCAGAGTGGTTCCCCTCCCCCCTTTAACCATCTTACCATTCACTATCCATAGCACCAATGAAATTTGCCTTCTGTCCCAGGTTGCTCAATTGCTACTTTCCGTAGAAGTAGTGAGATCTACTCAAACACACACAGCCCTTTCACTACTATCAATAGTACCAGTGAGACAACAGTCAATGACACACACACGTCACTTCCCAGTTTTCAAATCCACCAACCATGAAATATGTTTTTTGGTGTACACACCCATTTCCCCATATTTTTCTAAATATCCACCAACAACGATAAGTAACAACATAGTTTTTTTAAAATGTATTTAAAGCTCTGTGGTGCGTGCATCATTCCAAGAACCCCTGTGAATAAAAAAGTGAACAGTGGAATCACCACACACAAAAAAGTGCATGAGGGTGCTGATCCTCTTCCGAAGAAGAGGGCCATATTATATCCCTGAACCCCCCCGGGGCTTAAGGCTCCTGACAGGGGCAAGACACTTTAGTCCATGTAGCGGTTAAGCCAGGCAGACCCTGATCCTTAGGGACTAGCTGAAGCCGGTCGTCCAAGTACTCCCAAAGAGAGAGTATGTGAAGGAAAGACCACAGATCCTCCACCCAACATTAGGGCAGCCCCTTGAAAGACCTGCACCCTCCGTTGTCTTATTAAAGATTAAAGACTACATAGGGTGCAGTAGATAAAAAAAGTGCTTGGGCAAAAATAAGTGCTATAAATAAATAAGGTGCCATGTGCAGGACACAGCAGGCCATACGGCCGGTATAAAAATGTCATCCAGACTAGCCAGAAGGCCTGCCTAAGAGGCTTGTGCAAGAAAAGCATTATGGTGATGTGACCTAGTGCCAGGTGCCACACTGTTGGGTCCCATACCCATTGTGTTTCTCTGGCACCCCAAGTAAAATGAGTGAAACAAATGGCCAACACACTCATAAATCCATAACTAGCTTTAAAGCAAGGTGCACAAGGAAGGGCTTTACACAGTACAAAAGCAAATATTCCCAGCACACTCAACAGCCAGCCTGCAAAAAAAGAGTACACTGCGTAACCACTAAGGTTAAAAACAGAGGTTTTAGTTGCACCACTTTTGCAAAACGTGTGGAAGCCGCACTGCCTCATCAAGGCCCCTCTGTTTATAGCTCCAAGGGCAGCCCTATTTCTACCAGAAGGCATTAGCGCCAGAAGACTTTCTACTTACAACTGAGGGGTGCACCAGGCCAGAATCAACCCAGAAGGAAAAGGAAACCCCTCCAGCACCACCTATTTATTCCAAGGAATACTAGACTGCCATCCCCCCAGACCAGGGACAGCAACATTCTTTCCTGAAAACTGATAAGAACAGATGCTACACTTGATCTTAGGCAAAATGCTGCGGCATATACTTTATTT
>NW_017306754.1:862539-883542 GCF_000935625.1 Nanorana parkeri | reverse complement strand
CTAAGCTACTAGCCAGGCCTGAAAAGTTACTCGCCACCAGTTGCCCCACCTAACCCCTACCGTGCCCCGGCCTTAACTCCGCCAGGTCAGCGGTGTGACGCAGAGTATAAAGATCAGTAACAATGCACAGTACAGAAGTTAGTGGTGCAATACAGAATACAGAGGCCAGCAATGTGACGCGCAGTGCAGAGGCCAGCAATGTGACGCGCAGTGCAGAGGTCAGCATTGTGACGCGCAGTACAGAGGTCAGCAATGTTATATAATAGGAAACCAGCCTTACCGGAAAAGTAGTAAACCTGCAAAGCAGGTGGGTGCTTGTAGCGACCACGGATGGCATCAGGCTCATTCTGAGCCTGATGAAGGGGTATTTCTGAGACCCCGAAAGCGCTTGTACTGAATGGCAATTTGTCATTAGAGGTCAGCAATGTGACGCGCAGTGCAGAGGTCAGCAATGTGTCAGACGGCAAGAACCCAAAAGACGAGGTGCAGAAAAAAACAGTAGCTGCCGTGACCAACGTGCCATTCACACTAGTGGGGTACCAAACCCATAAGTGTTATTCGGGCACCCCTGGGTCGCCACTCCCTGGGGGTACTTGACACTGCAGGCTCTCTGCCTTCCCAGCCCATAACCAGACCCGGTAGCCCCATTCAAAACAGGAGGCAGTGGTACTCTGCAGCCAGCCATCCCTACCAAAAGGCCAGAACGGTGGCACATTTCCCCTCCTGATCACTGATAAGAACAGATACTACACTTGATCGTATGAGACCTGCACTCTAGAACACACACAGTCCTTTCCCTAGTAACCAAGCCACACCCAGTGAGATCTGCATTCTGGCATACACAGCTCACACCTTGAAACCCACGCCACCGGTGAGATCTTCAAACACACAAACCATAGTGTTTTATGTAACCATTGAGATCTGTTCCCATGATAATTAAAATGTTCACATAAATGCTGGCTTTGGAGAACCACACACATACATATAACACTGATTAGATAATAATTATGCAGTGGGAGTACACTGTATTCAACAGGCAAACAACTGATCAGTTAGGCAAATTGTATCAAAGTATATATCAAAGCGCTAAAGGTGTAACTAATAAAAGACTTAATGTAACCAAGTGATAAAGTGAAATTTTAGGTTTAGGCGGTCTAGCTCTAAAACAAGTGATGTGTCTTACATGGAATCATAAAAAAATTATATAAAATAAAAATAAAATTATATACTGTGACCTATTCGAGGTCTTTACACAGTGGTTGAAATCTTATCGTCCCAATCATTTTTTTTGTTTTTCCACAGCCCTATTGTACTATTAATTTTATTTTTATTTTTATTTTATATAATTTTTTTATGATTCCATGTAAGACACATCACTTGTTTTAGAGCTAGACCGCCTAAACCTAAAATTTCACTTTATCACTTGGTTACATTAAGTCTTTTATTAGTTACACCTTTAGCGCTTTGATATATATTTTCTCGATTGTTGATAGGATTCCTCTATCCTCTTTCTAGAGCGGCTTTAGGTCTTAATTTATTATACATTTCCACTTTAGTCTCCTTTCCAGAAGCGCGGATTATCTATTTCTTAAATTGTATCAAAGACATAATGGATACCCACTGGTTAATCTTAGAAAAGGTGTTAATCTTTCCAATGTTTGTTGAAGATTACCCAGTGGGTACCCCTTATGTCTTAGATACAATTTACCTAACTGATCAGTTGCTTGGCTGTCAAGTACAAGCAGTTTTACCATGACTGCATATAGACCTACTTTTGATTATTGTACAGCAGCACCTAGAGTATGTTAATATCAGATCTGCATCCAAGCTGTTACATATTGGCTTAGGGACATTTCTGCATCTCATCGCACTCCCATGGTATTGTCTCATCTATGTCCAGCACAATAGTAGTGCACCTTAGTGTTTTCTTTTTCTTCACTTTTTTTCCTGCATACTGCACACCAAACATTTTTTGTTTGTTTCGAAGCCTCCTGAAAAAGTTAATCAGTTCAGCTTTGTTTGTATGCTTACCTGCTTATTTATTTTCTACTATACAGATGTGTTTGAGGAAGTGTCAAAAATCTACTCATAAAACCAGTTTATCTATGTATATTTCAACGGAAATTATTTCTTCAACAGAGTCCCAAACAGATATCTTGTCTGGAATATCAGAAGAAACCAATACTATTTACAGTGGCATACGGTCATCAGAGAATACAAGTTTCAGCACCGCTGGAGATTATGGAATGCAAACTTTTGTCAGCTCTTCAGCGTCATCATCACAACAATCTGCATATGAGACAAGTTTAAGTTCAGATTTAGAGGAGGACACGGATTGTGAAAGCTCAGCATCAGATGACGGATGGCAGAGGGCATCACAAAGACTAAAGGATGGGTTGTCTTCCATCCTGGCTCATCATAGATCTACCCTGGACAATCTTTTGTACATTCAGGAGTTTCTGAAAGCTGGCATAATAAATCCTTTTGACGAAGAAGAAAAAAATCAGACAAGGGAAACAGTAAACAAATGTTTTCCTCACACTAGCACAGATGAGGTGGATAACATAGTCCAACAATTCACAAGTAAATCACACGGTGGACGGTGTGCTGTTGCCCCCCCTCAACAATTTTATGAACCCCCTGGTATTGCTTCAAGTTCTATAAATGTGGTTGATGGTGAAGATCAGAAGGACCCAACACGAACGAGTGAGTGCTTTGGAGGTACTCGGAAAAAGGCATTACGGAAGAATGAATATTGTGATGCTTACAACAAATTTAAAGGGCAGAATCCTCAAAAACCAGTAATTACCCAGGTAATGTTTAAACACTATAGTGAGTAAAAATGCACCAGGGAGGCTGTTTTTGCAACCTGTGTCTAAAATAAGGTATTGATAAAAACTGGCATACAATAAAGATCACCATTGCTTACCAGTATAGCACATAGAGATACAGAAGGGAATGTAGTGGTGACACACCCTTTTTTCATATTGGAAGCCTTCTCAATGCTCACAAGCAGAGCAGAGAGAGCTGAGCACAGGCAATCCAACAAGTAGGACTAAGCCGGATGTACTTCAGTTCAGCTCGGGGACGTTTGCTGAACTGCGCCAAAGTTTGTATGTAAATCTGAACACCATTGAAATCAATAGGATCCGAATCTTTAAAATTGATTCTAGCCATTTTCAAATTCCTAGGCAAGGGATTCATAAAGAAATGGCATAGGGAGATGGGTACTGGCAATAAAAAATATTTTTGAAAATTAGAGTTTAGTAATAAGTGGGTCTTTTCATGCAGTTTAGCCACTTGATGGCCAGGATGTTTACACCCCCTTCCTGTCCAGACCATTTTTTAGTATTCAGCGCTGCTGTACTTAAAGGAGAACTATGAGGTGAGTGCTTTTCACTCACCTCATAGTTCTAGCCGACCTGTGACAATGAGACTGTCACAGGTCGGCTCAGTAGATCGGGAAGTGAGCGAACACATAGCGGCGTTCGCTCACTTTTCAATCCTGTCACAGCTCTCTGCCGTGACAGGGGAGGGGCTGAATTCCCCCTCCCCGCTTCGATCCTCCAGCGCTGACTGGCGGAACGGACGAGGGAGGGGGCGGGTACAGCTGGCTCTGCCGCAAGATAGGCAGAGCCAGCTGTCACTCACGCAGCTGGGCGGATCCAGACATAGTTGTCGGGATCCGCTTCAGCTGTGGCATCTCAGTATACCGCGAGATGTAGCTCGCGGTATACTGAGCTTAGGGTGACGGGAGGACGCTAGTTTGTGTCCTCCCATTACCCTAAGGAGAACTATGGGGAAAAGCCCTAACCCCATAGTTCTCCTTTAAATTAATTTTATGCCATTTTATGGGGACAGAAAGAGCTTTCTTTTGGTGGTATTTAATCACCACTGTATTTTTTATTTTTTACTATATAACGAAAAAAAATACCCCAATTTGTTTTAAAAAAACCTGTTTTCCTGTTATGTTATGAAACATTCATTATTACCCAAACTTTTGGTAAAATATAAAAGACGGGGTCACGTCGTGTGAATAGACAACAAACATGTCAAGCTTTAAAATTGCACATGTCTGCGAAATCACAGAAAACTACCATGCCCAAAATTGGCCATAGATGACACTTTTACCGCTCATCAATTTTAGCATTATCAGTGAATCATGGGCCCCAAAATTATTGCTCACGCTCTGACGTTTGCGGTGATATGTAACATGCGGCACAATGGTCATTTTGCACCCAACGCCTATTTGCTTGTGGGGCTGGGGGGACTTTAAAAAATGTTTGTGTTTTTTTTAGTTTTTTTTATATGTTAATTTAATACTAATTTTTTTGTAACTTTCATTTTTTTTTAAACTTTTTTTTTTCACTTTACTTTATTGCTATCACATAGGGGGATAAAAATCCCCCTATGTGATAGTCAATATACAGTGACAGGTCCTCTTTATGGAGACATCAGGGGTCTTTAAAACCCCTAATGTTACCTAGGGACCCCCCAGAGAAACTGATCAAGCAGAGACCTGCTTTATCAGCTTCTCTCGGTTTCTGTAGCCAAGAATGACAGCTGAATGCGGAAGTGATGTAATATACTTCACTTCCTGCATTTAGAGGCTGGAGGGAGATCAGAGGGAGATCATGTGCTGATCTCCAGTGACAGAGCCGCTGTGCCGGTCCCGGGCCTGCACCGGGCACAGCGGAGCTTGGGATCGGCGGGGGTGAACATCTGCACGCATAATCGCTGGCTGTTTACATTTCAAGCAGATTTCCCGCTTGTGCACGCCGTCTAGTGAAAGGAGCAAACACAATAGGTCTAAAATCATTCAATTGGTATGTACTTCAAAATATATTAATCCCATAACTTTGTAACAATTGCCTTAGTGGGAAAACATGTTTCATAGCATAGCTTACAATCTTCTTTTCAGTAGCACACTGTATTGCGTTCAAATTGTAATAAAATTTAAACACACAAAACTCCTTAAAACCACAAAAACAGAATGCAGAAACAGTAATGTTGTCCCCAGAAATGTTCACTGTTGAGTCTCTTTAATTCAGAAGCAGTACAAATTTTGATGTGGAATGCAGGATTGACCCTGCCATAAAATGGAAGTTTTTACAAATGGGAAACCTTCCTCAAGCCAACTTGTCAGTAAGCTGCAGGAACATTACCACTGTCAACTGGTTCTCTCTGCTGTTGTCCCTACCCTCTATGCTCCCATTGCTTTCCTCTTGAACCACAGATGAAATTAATTGCTGTGCATCCTCCTGTAGCAAGTGACTGAAACTGTGCTGAAATAATTCAGCTGACTCCTCCATGTTGCTTTGTGTGGCAATAGGGAGGCACATGCTTTTTCCTCCTATTTGTGCCCTGGTGAATCTGTGGGACTCCAGTCTGGTTCTCTCAGCCCTCAGAAGCCACCCTTTGAGGCTATGCCTTTGCTTAGGCTCAAGGATGCCTTTCTCATAGATAGGTCTTGCTGTGCAAGGCACTTTTTCTGGTTATCCTTTATCATAAGGTTGTGCTAAGGCCTCCTTTCTCCCTTAGGTGGTTTTTGCCTGCCACCTTCACCAGGACATTGTGCTACCATCGTTGTGTCCTGCACCTAAGCATCTTAGAGAAATGTCTCTACCATGCTGTTGGATGTAGCTCAGGCGTTTACCTCTCTGTGATTGCTCCCATGTGCAAGTCTGACTCTCTGTTCATCATTCTGGAGGGTCCCCGCATGGGACTACTAGCCTTCCATTCCAGAATTGCTTGGTGGATTAATTGACCATGTCTCAGGTCTATAAGCCCAGGGTGAAAGTTCCTCCTATTCCATTCATACTCCACTAGAAGTATTAATGCTTCTTGTGCTTTTCAGCATCAGGCTACGATTTCACAAATCTGTAAGACCACCACATGATCCTCAATATACACTTTTGTTAGGGTTCTCTCAGGTAGATTTTCAGGCCTCTGCTGAGGCCAGTTTTGGCCGAAAGGTCCTTCAGGCGGTAATCCTTGGGCACACCTCTGTCCTAGTTCTTTGTTCCCTGTTGGGGTAGTTATTCCTTTGGCCTGTTATTCATTGTTTCCTGTGTTGCCCGCCCCCTGTTGGACTGCTTTTGAATATCTTAGTGGTCTAAGAATTAACTCTCTTTTTCCTGTGATGTACAATCTAGAAAACAGGATTTTTTCTCTTACCTATAAAATCCATTTCTTGGCATACATCAGAGGACCCCGGACCCTCCCCTCTAATTAATGCGATCACTCTGTACTGCTTTCTACAAAACTGAGGCAGGCTGTGGAATCGACGGCGTTATGCAGGGCTATCCTGCAGCTATGATTAATTTGCAGTGTCTAATCACCTGAATGTAGCTGTGGTTTAAAAATTAACTCCCTGTGTCCTATTTTTCTATTGACTTTGTTGCTTTTATCAACATATTTGACTCCTTGCAGATATTTTTTTATCTTCAATATAGATGTTTATGACGATGCTTTTGTGCACCATTTGCACTGGCTGATATATTAACTTGGGTATTCCTCTACTAAAGGCCTGTGTGCCCACCTGCCCATTTTTGCTAATATAGTACAACTTTGTTTGTTTCCCTGTACTTTATGTTTATGTCTATCACATTAAGCTTTAATTGAGATGTATTGAATTTAAAAAAAAGATGTTTCTCACGCTGCTTGAGCTTTTCTCTATACAGCAGATGTCAGGCTGTACCTGGTCCCCTTGGACTGAACATTGCCGGGCCTGCTGGAATGTGACCTATGGACACTGCGCTCTGCTAGTGATGCGGTTCCTAGACTTTGTCCCATGTCAGGTAGCCCCAGAGCTGTTTCCTGGTCCAGAACCGTAACACTGAGATTTCCTGTGTCTGAAGACTCCTTGTGAATGTAGTTATGCAAGAGGCAAAAACTTCATGCCATATATCGTTTAACTAGATCTGCTTACAGCACTTCCAGCAGCCGCAGAGCACACTACTAGTACAGAGCAATGACACTTTACAGTGTGCCAGTCTCTAGTATTTTCCATGTTCACTGCTGTTACTATTAGGAGCTCCCTTTTCTCCCTCCAGTCAGTTACAGAAAGGGTTAACACACTCTGGTATTTTGTGCTGGATCACTAATTCCAGCTGCATTCTGTTACCAGCTTTTTATGTGTGAGGTAGTACCTTCCTGACCTCGCTCCTACTACGAGAGACTTTCAATTTATCTCAAATTGTTCTTGCTGCTGCCTATGGTGACCTGGTCATCTACAGCCATCAACCGAAAGGTAGGTGCTATCTGTACCATAAGCTCTGCATTATGGTGCTTTGCAGACCTTTATGTATGGATAGGTTAGTCACAGAGCACTACCCAAATTTAAAAAAGAGAAACCACCTTTGGTGTAACCCAGTCTCTGATATTTTTCTTTAAAAATGTACCTTCACAAGCAGTACTCCACATTGTGGAGTCCATTTGCCTTATGAGCCCTCTTATTTTTTTGGAGCAGAGGTAATACCTCTGGTATACCTGGTCTCTGATATTTTCCTGTAAAACTGTACTTTAGACCTTAGACTATATTGAAAGCATCCTAGTGTGTTACCGCTGGACACTGTGCTTCACATTGAGCTGAGTTCATTAGCCATTGGAGCGCTTTCATTATCTGGAGCAGAGGTTTTACCTCTAGTATAGTCAGTCTCTGATATTTTCCTGTAAAAAAATTACCTCAGGAAATAATGAAGGCATCCTAGTATGTTACCTTTAGATGCTTAAATGCTTCACATTGTGCTGAGTCCATTAGCCATAAGAGTGCTCTCATTATTTGAAGCAGAGATAATAACTGTGGTATACCCAGTCTCTGTTATTGGTCAAATGCAAATTGAATATGTCTCCTTTGGACATTCAGTTTTGCCATGTTGTCTCCCAGTCTTTTTACTGTGCTAATGACAAGAGTTCTGTTTCCAAACCCAGATTTGTGACACAGTTGCCTAAATCTCTGAACACTGACCCTGTTCCTACATGTATGTTGTGGTATTTTAATATTCACTGGATACTGCTTAAAGTGTATTTCCACTTTTGCAGTGAAATTTGAGAAAACTCCTTTATATGTTTGTTATGTGTTCCATTTACAGCATATCGAAAAACAATAAAAAAAAATAGTTCTTACCTTTTCAGATTTTTTGTTGCAGTCTTGATTCTATTTTCGTACGAGCACCATCATAGTGATCTGTTATTATAGAAAGAATTAGGACTGAAAATTGAGGATTGTTTCTCTCATTATTTTCATTAACACATGAATGCAGAAGCCAGGTTTGTAATACTTTAACACCTTCAGTCCTCACAGCCCCTTCTAACATTACAAAGAAGTTGAATCAAGGCTTCTTTGCTTTATAAGCCAAGAAACCCTAACCCACGTAAAAGCAATCTAAACTGCAAGAAGCATTTACATTTTTTTTATTTTTTTTTAGCTTATGCTATGTGAATGGGAACATGTTACAAATATAAAATGTGTTAACCCAATTTGGCTGCAAAAGTGGAAATACACTTCACGTGTTTAAATAGTACACTATATGATCTGATCTGATCTGATCACTGATCTGAGCTTATTCAAGCTCAGATCAGTGGCTCCTCTTTGGAGTGTACATTTTTCTCTCATTCATTTAATGAGCAGAGTTCGGAACAGGGGGAATTACCTCATGGCTTTCAGCTGTTAGGCTACATTACTTCCTGCCTTTTTTTTCTACAGGTAACACCATCCCCTTCGTGATACCTTGGCGCTGACGGTGATCGCAGCATAGAGCACTGGGCACACTCCGAACTCTCTTTCCTGCCCCTCTGAAGAAAAAGACTTGTGCTGCTGTTGCTTTTTTTGGAGACACCATGTGGATTATCTGGTGTCCGGTCTGATCCATTGTTTGTCTTCAGTGGCTTTGTCACCTCCAGCCGCTTATACCTCACTCCACCTCAGTCAGCTCGGGTTTGTGAGTAAGTGACGCCTTACCTCTTATTGGACCTAGTTTGCATTTTCTCTTTTTAGAGTTGTTTAGAAGACACACCTGTTACATCAGATGACTTTGTCCCCTGTTCCCCTACTATTTCTGGGGATGATTCGCTGGTCTCCTTTGTAGGCGCTAACATCGGTAGTCAAACTCCTGGGATCCCTATGAAGACCCCGTTCACACCGGGGCGATTTGCTGCACGGATCCTTCGACATGAATGTTGTGAATGACATCGCTATGCAACCGTGCGAGTCCACGTGATCTGAACTGCCCCGCCCGAACTGCTCCCTGCACTATTTTTGCCGCGCTGATCAGTGCGGTCTCCATACAGCTTTCAATGGAACCGCGCTGAAAAACTCCCAAAACCTCCCTTTTGAGATCAGCGAGGTACCTGCGCTGATCCGCAACCGCCCTGGTGTGAATGGGCTCTCATATAAGGTTGGTCTCATCACCAGATTCTCTGGCTTCACTACTTGTACCTGCTATTTGTGCTGGCTCTTCCAGGCGTCTGATCTCCACTTCTGACATCTGTCAGTTTGTGCGAGATTAATAAAGCAGTCTGCTTGCATATGTTCAGAACTTCTTCTTCTTCTGAATCACATACTTCCAACACTATTGGTACTTCACCTTTAGGTATGCCTGAGGCTCCTGTCATTATTTCTGACTCTGATTAATCGCCATCAAATCCTATTTTTGTGAGATCTGTTTTTAATCGGGTCATTGAGGATTCTGAAATGCTCAGCATCATATCTAATCTGGTTGGTGCTGTTCACCTGACAATGCCTTTAGGAGTTCAGTCTGCTGATTTCAAATATGGACTTTTTGTATTGCTTATACTGATAATCTTCCTACATGAAGGCTGGGAGCTTTCTATGCAATCATGGCTTCCTCCTCATCTTGTGAGGCAGTATTTTTCTCTGGGTAGGGAATTCCTGGGCAATTGGACAGTCCTACACCTCACTTAAGTGAATAGTGTATTTACATTTAGGGACTCCACTGTTGCTCATTTTAAGTCCTTGTTTAAGTCCCAGTTTGAGTTAACTGGAATGACTCTCTGCCCTCTTCAGGCGGTGACTTTAATTTGTAAAACCATGTCGGAATGGATCACATGTTTTAAAACAGACCCCTCTGTGTCTCGGCCCTATGCACTGCTTGCTTACAAACTGAGGCATTACTGTATGGTGTGAGGTTATAGTGGACGGGCCTTCAATGCATTTTTCTGTTTGCCAGTGGCAGCTACATATAATCCAATTGTCTATGAATTACTGTATCCCTGAGTCCCTGAATGGACTCCAAAAAAAAAAAGATAATATGTAATATCTTACATGAATCTTTCTACCTGCACAAAATTAGGACAATGAACAGTCTTACCCCACTTTGATAATTACATCAAGATATTTTCTAAACTTTATAGGTGAACAGGATACATCAGTATTGATGATGAGGAGTTCAACACTTTCATTTTGAAAATCAAAGCTTTGTTAGTAATCTAGCAAAGCAGAACTACATCTATGCTAAGCTGGGTGTGTTAGGGCATTGCATTATACCATGATTGTCTTTAGAAAGAGAATGTATTGTGGTTTTTTGCATAATTTGTTTTTCTCTTCCGTTCAGGATACAGGGAACATAAGTAGATCTTGGCCACTGGGTTATACTGCCACCTGCAAGAGTGGGACGCTAGGCACAAAACACAAAACAGCCTAGAGGCGGCCCCTGCTGGTGGCCAATCTCCCAGTTTGGTAATGTCATGGGGTACAGGTATCATCTAGTGGAAGTTGTGGATGCTTTGGTGGCTTTATATGATCATTACCCCATGATCTATGCCCTTCCTCCCCTGAATCTCCTTCCTTGTTTCATAGGATCGAGCTGGGGGGCATTCAAGTGATCCTCATTGCTCTTGACTGGCCTGGGTAGTACACTGACTTGACAAGACTCCTAGTAGATTCTCAATGCCAGATCATCAAGATCTTCTGTCCCAAGGGCTGATTTTGCTATCCTGTCTCATGGCAGCTGGATTTATTGGCGTTGCTTTTGAAGCCCAGGTTCTGATGGACAGGGGCATCTCTAAGCCTGTGATTCCTAAGATGCTAAAAGCTAGAGAATCTACTTCTCGGAAGGTCTAGCATGGAATATGGGAAGGATGGGAAGGCATACTTTACTTGGTGTGAGTCTTGGGGCTTCCATTCCAGGAGTTCCTTTGTTGAATGAATTTTTTCTTAATGCATCTGGGTATGGACCATCATCTGGCTGTCAACATGATCACAGATTTCTGACATTTCTTTTCTGTTTCAGAGACCTTTGAATTTTCGTTCTTTGATTAAGACATTTGAGTAGGGGTCTTCTTTGTAGCTCCCCCTGTCTGTTCCCTTGGGACTTAATGTTATCTTAATCTGGTTTGCTCTGTGCTTCAACCACCATTTAAAACCATTGGAGACATTCCTTTCCCTACTCTAACTCACAAGTATTTTTACTTCCAAAGAGCTGTAGGTTGGTGTCATGTCAAACAGCAGTTGGTTTGGATCATATTTTTACCTAATTTCAAAAACCTTTTTAAAATCTCAGTACAAGCCTTCCATGATTTTAACAATACAGTTAGGGAAACATTAATCCAGAAAATGCATAACGTTTTTAAAAGTACAGTGTTAAAAAGAGGCAAAATGCTTAATCTTTGTGTCCTTACAGCAGGAATTCATCAGTATTTAGACTCTATGAATGGCAGAACAACAGACACGACTATTGCACATACTTGTGCATCTATAATTCATAACGCTAAACAGTTATTAGGTTTTGAAGATTGTTATTACCAAAATACTACTTGTGCTAATTAGGTAAAGTGCAGTGGCGTGCCCCTTCCATCCAACTGGACAGTCTGAGTGGGTGGCAACTCACTGTGACCTCTAAGGCAGTGGTCCCCAACCCTCCGGCCCGCGGACCGGTACCGGTCTGTGGATCAAATGGGACGGGCCGCCCAAGCAACATTAAATTATTTCCATTTTATTTACTGTAGTGTATTTCTCTCGGGTTTGTCCGACTTTCCAGGACGAGAGGTTAACCGGGAGCTGAGAGACGTCACCTAAAGCCGCACCAATACCGCGCATGCGCAAAATATCGTGATATCGGGGCGGTTTTAGGTGACGTGTGGAGCTGAGCGGCTGCAAGCGGCAGTGGCGTTGTAGCTTTGGTAAAGAAAAGGTGTGTATCGCTCTTCTCTCTGTTCACCGGTACTTTCTCATGTTTAACAGTGCTTGGTGTACGTGTATATTGTGTTTGCTCAAATTTAACCCACAAATTAGCAAAAATGAGTACGAAACAGACGGCGTTAGAAAGTTTCCTTGGTAGAAAGAAAAGGCCCAGTGAAGAGACAGAAGAAGGGCCTTCAACATCAAAGAAACATGTAACTTTTAACAGGCAATACCATGAGTCCTACTTGAAATATGGATTTATCAGGACAGGTGATTCCAATCTAAAATATAAACAATCAACGTCCCCCCCTCAGCGGGCCGCGGTAAAATTATCAAACGTTGACCAGTCCGCGGCGATAAAAAGGTTGGGGAGCACTGCTCTAAGGTATAAAAATGGATATTTGAAATAAAATTTGAATCATATCTTAGGGGTCCCATCGATATAGGGGGTATGGTCCATGTTTTCTATTGAACCCCAGGGGCAGGATAAAGATTATTTCTGTAAGTTTTATCCCTTTTTATTTGTAATATTGTTTGCTTGTGTATGTGTCACCTTTTAATTTCTGGTTACTTTTTATACTGTTTATGTGCAAGGCCCGTATAGGTATATTAAATATACAAATTAATGAATCGGGTTTTGAGTGCTGTGAAGAGCTCACAAATCTGAAGACTGTTGTGTGCATAGTTGTATTGTATTATCAGTGCTTATAAGTTTGGTTGTAAGTCTCTGCCAGTCTGTGTGAGATTGCATCATGTGGCTGCTCCCTCTTGTTCTTTGTAATGCAGTGGTTGGCAGAGAGCGAGACGGCCAATTTGATTGCATGAGGATTAGTACCATTGTGTGGAAGCTTTTAGGGGCAGGGACAGATCTCATTGCCAGGCTGTGATCTGTTTGTCGTGTGTATGTGTGTGTGGACAGTGAGAAAGCCCACAAGGATTCTTGCTCACAGGATAGCCTGAGGAATCTAAGAAGCATATGGGTATCACCTACGGTATCTGCCACACAACCATTAGAGTGCACCAGGCTATATGCAATTTTTACATCTGCCTGTGTGTGTCTTGCTATCTAGATGTTGGTAGAGTCTCCCTCCAGTGGTGGCTGCTGGTAATAGACAGTGGGTGTGTGCTTTTGTGCAAAAAGTAATATTGCCTGGATTATCTAACCTGTAACTGCTTTTGACAACAGAATTGTGGTTTGTGAAAGCCTGTGTGCAAGCCTGCTGGAGACCAGTGTACACTGACTAGAGGTGTTAGGAGCAAGTTGCTCTCAAACCTGTAAACCTGTACTAGGACTCTTTGATAGCCAAAGAGTAATTATATGATTTTGTAGAAAGTTTAATAATGTAATTTTGAATCCTGGATTCTATGATCTTCTAATTTGTAAAATTGTCATTAAAGGGTTTTCTTTATTTTATCGTTCTATAGCCACTAATGACATAAATAGTGATACTTTGATACCTGTGGACCACTGTCACTTTTGTTTTGTTGAATGAAAACATGTAAAATATAAAGCATAATGCAATCCTTACTTTTAAATTAGACTGGTACCAAAATATACCAGGGACTTCATGTAACTGTACATACGCTTATGATGTTTTGTTTACCAGTAGGAGAATAAACTATTCTCATAATCACTAGAAACTATACCTGTGTCCAAACTATTTTTCTGTGATCTCCAACAGTGATAAATACTAATAATTTGTATTATTTTAGATTTATAAATATGTAACTTCGGACATATCTGGCAACTGTAAATCTGATGATGATGGTCTTGTGAGAAAACGGTGGGTATTTCTAAACATAGTGCATTTTTTGTTTCTTTATTTTAACTAGTAGTCTAAATATTTTGATTGTACCAGACACACAGACAAACGCTAACTTGATGTTTTCCATCCTTAAAGGGGAATTAAAGGCACTGAATGCACTTTCAACAAAATGTTAGCTCACCTTGAAAGTTTTAAATCCCGCACACTGTTGCCCCTAGCAATCACATAGGGGAGCTTTTTCTTTCTTGTCCATTAAGGAACACAGGAATTCTTAGGCTGTCAGTTCATACTGCTGCGTACAGGAGAAATGGACACTGGCAACAAAAAAAGTTGGACAGCACGGAATATTCCCACCCACAACCATCATGCATGTTTTTTGAGAGTGGAATTGTCTTCTTTGGAAAACTTTTATTACTATCAACAGTTGCTATCAGATACGTTAAATTCTGCAAATCTTTGCAGCGCGGGTAGAATTATGCCAGATATGTTAAATCTCTCTCTTCGATCAGCTAAAGAGTGCGGGTTTACCCAGTTTATAATGGTGTTGTCTCTGACATCCCTGAATTTGTGGAAGTTTCTCCAGTCATCTACAGCTACTGATTCAGGCCGGCTATAGAAATCCTAAACAGTTGTCCAGTTAACAAATCAGCGCAGGTTCCCAGTTCATTTTCTAGATTGGTGTTCTCTCAGTGACAGTCCTGCAGTCAACAGTCCCTACTCATCTGTGTTCCAGTTCACACAAGACTTTGCTATTCAGGTAAGACTAGTATGTCTGGGGTTTCCTTATGAAGTTATTGGTCCAGAGCTGAGGCAATTTTCCTGTCCTTGTCTTTGCAACTCTGCGTTATAGCTCTCTTTTTCCTTTCTGCTGGCTTACACCTATGTACTTTGCAAGGTGACCACTTGATCACCGCCTTCTTCTCAGCTGCAATTGGTGACACGCCTTAAAATCAGCTGGCAGCACATCGAATCGCAGTGTGTTGACAATGTATTGACTGGTAAACTGCACTATAATGTTGTAACAATACAACCTATGTTGATATTTGGATGTAGTGATCTCATGAATATGAATGCACACCCGAAGGAATACACAGAAATGCTTGCAAGCTGTACGATTGCTTCTTAGGAAGGCAGTTTGGGTATAAATGTGATAAACAGTTCATTTACCTCACATTTGATGTCTCTTCTATGTGTATACCTAGTTCTCAAATTCTGAAAGCTAACAGAATCCTTAATAAGTTTAAACGTGATATTTTCTACAACCCCGATTCCAAAAAAGTTGGGACGCTGTGTAAAATCTACATAAAAATAAAATGCAACGATTTGCAAATCCCATAAACCCAGATTTTATTCACAATAGAAAATAGAAAACATATCAAATGTTTAAACTGAGAAAATGTAGCATTATAAGAAAAAAATTGATGGCAGCAACACGTCTCACAAGCTGGCAAAGTAAGTGGTACTAACGAGGAAGAGCTGGAAGAACATTTTGCAACGAATTAAGTGAATTAGCAACAGGTCAGTAACATGATTGGGTATAAATGCGTCTTAGAGAGTCAGAGTGTCTCAGAAGGTAAGATGGGCAGAGGTTCACCAATCTGAAAAGCTGCGTCTAAAAATTGTCGAACAATTTCAGAATAATGTTCCTAATTGTACAATTGCAAAGACTCTAAATATATCATCATCTACAGTACATAATGTCATCAAAAGAATCAGAGAATCTGGGGAAATCTCTGTGCTCATGGGACAAGGCTGAAACGCAATATTGGATGCCGTACACTGCGGGCCCTCAGATGGCACTGCATTAAAACTACTTTCAAAACGGTCGCCTTACCTCTATCCTGACAACCCGACCTACCCCCGTATCCCTCTGACCCACGGGAATCATTATGGGACGATCTTCAGCGGCAGTGAAGTTCCAGAAGCACGCTATGGAGACTCCGTCCAAGCAGCCCGCCACCTCCAAAATGGCGCCCGCACCGCCAGACAACCGCACCTCGATACAGGACCTAGTCGGCTCGATGGACAATTCCTCGAACAACGTATTCCCTTCACAGAGCCTGCCATACTCCAGGAGAGTGAGTGCAAAGATGCAGTTCTGCTGGACAAATTCAAGTCGCTCCTGCAGAGGGAGCTGCAGGCTGCAACAGACAAGCTGGCCACTCAGTTATCCAAAGACATCAGGGAGCTGGGCACCAGGATCCATGAGGTCGAATATAAGGTAGATGATATCACAATAGTGGACTCTCATGAACAGGATCTGAATGCTGTTAAATCTGACCTCTCAGAAGCTCTGCTTAAACTGGAGGTCTTAGAAAACAGAAACCGCCGAGGTAATCTCTGCATCCCTGGAGTACCTGAACATGTTGAGGACTTAAAGGCCACAATAACGGCTATGTTCCAGGAGTTGCTCCCGGGATACCCAGTTGAACGACTCGAACTGGATCGGATACACCGCACTCTTGGCCCGAAGCGTGTCAACTGTCCTCCTCGTGACATTGTCTTGAAACCAACAAACTACAAAAAGAAAGATGCAGTTATGCAGGTTGCTTGGAAAAAACGCACCTTACGGTTCCAGGACTATGACTACCAAATCTACGCCGACTTAGCACCTCAGACGCTTCAACGTCGGAAAACTTTGAAACCCTTTCTTACCAGTCTTGTAAACCATGGCATCAAGTCTAAATGGGGATTCCCACTTAAATTAATATTCACATATGATGATCGGGTGTACACCTTTTCCTCCCCTGAGGAGGCTGGACCCCTTTTGGAGCACTTGCAACTCGCTATCCCGATGATGCCCCACTGTGGGAACGGCGACCCTGAAATTCACGTGGATCAACTGGGAAACTCCGTCCATCTCCACGACCAAACTTAGATGATGGTGACTGTCTCTTCCCACCTCCGGTAATTTGTTCCTCACCTGCCACCCATCCTGGTGTTCCTACTGCCTACATGACCTCGATACTTTTGTCATAGGTCATTCTTCAAAGCCTGTTTCACCTAAGGTGAAGCTTGCTTTGAAACACAGATTTCATGCTGGCAGTTGCCCACAGCTTATTGTAACTTCAAACCCTCTAGCATAACGACCACCAACTACCCCCTACAATCTCGTTATGTTTTCCTTTGTTGAATGGTTACCTTGGTGTTCCCTGTCACATCCCACTACTGTGAGACCTCGACTTCTCCCCAGCTTACCTTTCTCCCTGGACCCTTTCCCCCCCAACCCCCTCATTGCCCTTACTCTCCCATCCCCCATTTTCCATCCTGGTTTTATGGTTGACGACTCATACTTAATATAATGATATTTAATTGAGCCCTCCACGCCCGGGTGGAATGGGCACCCCCATGTCTATTGAAATACTGCTATGTATTTCCTTTTACTGCTCAGCGAATGTGCTGACTTGGATTATTGTTGTTTTCAGTTCTTGTTTTCCATGTTCTATCCTGTTCCTGTTTCTCACCCTTTCCTTCTTCCCTCCTTTTCTCCCTTTGGTGGCACTGGACCCTTTCTGTATATACCACTGGCATTTAGCTGTCCCACCATGTCACGCCATTTACGACACTTCCTGCACACTTCGGTTACCATGGCGACACAATCTCTTCAACTTATTTCACACAATGTTCACGGCCTGAACTCACCCCAAAAGCGTAGACTAACTACTTCTCCTCACACCGAGCCAACATTGTTTGTCTACAGGAGACAAAATTCTCCACATCATCTTGCCCTAAATATTTTCATAAAAATGATACTCAGACATTCCAAGCCACTTTCCAGGAAAAAAAGAGAGGTGTTCTAATTGCCTTCCATAGGAATACTCCCTTCCTTTGTTCCCTTTGAGATAGCGGATCCGAACGGTAGATACCTGCTGCTTCGAGGCACGATTTTGGATGTAGAGTCGACACTAGTGACTTATGCTCCTAACACCCATCAAAATCGATTTTTCTCACACCTATTGTCTCTTTTAGACAAACCTTAACAGGGCACTCTTATAGAGACAGGGGATTCCAATCTAGTCCTTGACACTAAATTGGACAAGTCGGACCCCCGTCCGTCCTCTGCCTCCCCCACGCTCGCACAGTCCCTGCCGCAAATTTTCCACACGCTTCTGTCTGACCACGACCTCACTGATGTTTGGAGGGAACGCCACCCTACTACTAGGGACTACACATTATATTCCCATCCCCATGACACCTCTTCCCGTGTAGACCACATCTTTGTGCAGCCTAACTTCCTCCCCCTATAACTGATGTGCGCAGCCTCATGGTCAGATCATTCCCCGGTCTCACTTAGATGCTCCTCCCTCTCTTCCGCCTCCCCCCAATTTCGTTGAAGAATAAACGACTCCTTCCTTTCTTTTGCCGACTCTGCCCAACACATTCAATTGTGTCTCTCCGTTTTTTTTGCAGAAAATGCATAGTCTGTGTCTTCCCCAATTAGCCTTTGGGAAGCCCATGAAGCAACCTTAAGAGGAGAGCTCATTAGCCTGGCATCTCGGCGAAAAAAGGAGCGGGACAGGGGGATTGAGACACTTTCCTCTAAATTGAAGGGGCTGGAGTCTGACTGGGGCAGGACTCCCTCGGTGGCCATACGTAAAAAAATTACCTGTGTTAGGCTAGAACTGAACCTTCTTTTAAATAATGCGGCAGAAAAACAACTTCGCTGGTCCAAAAGCATCTTTTATGCGTGTGCAAACAAACCAGGCCCCTTGTTGACCAACATGTTCAAATCTAAACCTAGGGCCACTCCTCCTGTCAGACTTCGACTTCCTAATGGTTCTATCACAGCGAACCCTTCCATAGTTATTGAACGCTTTGCTACCATTCTCACTAAACTGTACGGTAAGCCTACTGCCTTTCAACTACACCTTGCTGACAAGTTATTTGCACATACCTCCTTACCTTACCTATTGGAACACATGCGCACTTTAATTGCCATTGAGCCCTCTTGGTTCTCCGGGATCAAGGTGTTCCTGTTTCTGTGGCAGAACTGTTCCAGGGGTTTCACACAAACTTGTTTTTCCTCATCCACATAGACTAAGGGGACATTCACTCCATCTTGGATCTCGGTTTCTGAATGTCTTCATTTGAATCCAGAAATTCTGTACAGAATCCACCATATCTGCCATCACCCCTCCTAAATCCGAGACAAACTCACCAGACTTCTCTGGATCCATTAATAGATGTGTACTCTATGCTCTGAAGTAAAAGCCATTCAGACTGTTTTTCATCTGCAAATCTTATGCCCAAATCTGAGAATTAGTTTTCTTCTCATTGTAGTGGTCAGCTCTACACCTGGAAAGGGAAATTGATGGCTCCTACTCCTGTGTTTGTACCTTGACTAACTGGTTAACTTCCCTTTAGAGAGATCTTTCACTACTGTGATTGATCCCTTGTTTGTGGTATGCATAGACAATGTTGGTTATGTGTTTAGATGAAGCACTGAGATCTTGAGAAATGCTGAATTAAGTTTTACTTGCTTAGAAGAACATTACATGTATGAAAATGGCATTGTGAAGATAAAACATATAAAGAAAAAAAAACTTCCTGTGTATCATAGATAAGCATGCATATAGAGATTAAATTTGCACTACAGCGCCATCTACAGCTCAAAAGACACATTAAATCACTATATGCTGTTGTATTTCCAACAGACAAATGACTGTAATTTTAAATTTCTGCTGTGCCAGTCTGCTGAGCTTCCTGATTTTGCTATCACATCCTTTTTTTGGCATTACTCATGCGTGGCCATCTTGGTCACATTGCTTGACTGCAGAACTCTTATATAAGAAGTGTTTGTTTCACATGGCATTTGAGTGACGATTTCTGTTCATATTGATTTTAGATACTATTTATCTAGGATGGTACTCGCGGCAAACCACCCATCTTTTCCTGCAGGAAAGTCTTCCCCTCTCTGACTGTTAAACATCCTTTTAATTTCTCCACTTTTTTGTTGACATCTTCCTTGCCTCATTCTTAATCTGCCTGTAAGGCCTGGAACCCGAAACCTGCCAAATTCTTAGACAAGTTTTCTTCAGCTTGAGGAGGGAGTTAGCTTTAACATCTTGCATCTCCGATGCTTGGGTGCTGGAGGTGGTATCTGGCGGCTGCAAACTAAAGTTTCACACCCGGTCCCCGCCTCAAATTTTTCACCCCAAAACTTCCTGTGTCAATGCAAATATTAGCAGATTGCCATTGAGCCCTCTTGGTTCTACTTGATCAAGGTGTTCTAGTTCCTGTTTCTGTGGCAGAACTGTTCCAGGGGTTTCACACAAACTTGTTTTTCCTCATCCACATAGACTAAGGGGACATTCACTCCATCTTGGATCTCGGTTTCTGAATGTCTTCATTTGAATCCAGAAATTCTGGACATTAAGGACACGTATCTGCATGTCCCCATCTTACTGGCATGCCCGTTTCCTATGTTTTGTTATGGGGCCCCTTCACTACCAGTTCATGGCCCTGCCCTTCGGCCTCTCATCTGCATCTCTAGTGATCACCAAAGTGGTAGCTTTAGTATTAGCCCTGCCACCCTGTCAATGCAGGGGACTGATTTGCTGGAGTCTCATCTCCCAATCAACATCCTGGAAATTCAGATAATTTGGCTATCTTTACAGCATTGGACCATCCTGCTGAATGGTCATCTGATCTGGGTTCAGTTAAACAACACCACTGCAGCAGCGCGCATTAACCATCAGGGAGGAATCAGAAGTCTCGCTGTAGTTCAGATCCTGTCCTGGAGAGAACTTCACATTTCTACTGTGCACATCCCAGATGTAGACAACGGGCAGACAGACCTCAGAAGGATTAGAGAGAAA
Source organism: Nanorana parkeri (assembly GCF_000935625.1). Lineage (NCBI taxonomy): Eukaryota > Metazoa > Chordata > Amphibia > Anura > Dicroglossidae > Nanorana > Nanorana parkeri. The sequence goes on along the minus strand of NW_017306754.1, from coordinate 862,816 downwards.
ATAGAATGTTTGTACTCATCGTAAAATCCTTTTGTTGGAGTCCATTAACCCTTTCGCTGCCACCAATGTAGGGGTTACGGTGGAACACAACCGCTAGTAGCTGGCCAGCTCAGTAAGCCTTACATCGGCGGCTTTTACTGTTCTGCTATAAGCTCTTGGTCGAGCTCTTTAGCGACCATGAACTTATAACAGAACAATTCTCACGACAGTCCCCTGTAGAATAATAAGTGTCATCAATATCTGAAAAGCCGCTGATGGCTTCTATTAAAAAAAATTC